>NW_015112677.1:71603-119479 GCF_001443285.1 Poecilia latipinna | reverse complement strand
AAAGTGAGCTATTATTGTTACATGTTAGTTTTCCAAACTACAAAAAAGCAACTGTTAGGGATGCTCAAATATGAAAAATTAGACTGATATTGATATCTGATAGTAACACTGGTATTATGCCAGATTTACCAATATTTCATTTTATAATTTTTTTTATCCGATTACTCGATTAATCGTAAGAATAATCGATAGATTACTCGATTACTAAAATATTCGTTTACAACAGCCCTACCATGAACCCTATATTCAGTCTTGGTCTGTTTCATTTATTTTCTGCTGCTCCTGTCATTCTGGTGCCTCACACACGTGCCGTGTCACCTGATGTTGTAATTTTTACTGTATTTTGGCAATGAAATTCAAATCGGAGGCCTTTTCTCTAGTTGCCATGGGAGACGAGATCATGGCAGAAGTCAGATTCAAGTCATTCAGAAAATAATTTCAATGTCGTTTGGAGCTAAATTAAACTTAATATGAACATAATAGTGGTGCCAATTTAGTGCCATTAGCTTGTCTGGAAGTAAGTGTGCGCATATGAATGAGAACATGGAGGAAAAGGTCGTAAGACAGAGGCCAGTGTGAAATCGCTGCTGTCAGGTCGGTAAGGAAATTGCTCACTCACGTCTTTGCATGTTTCGACATTGAACATGTGCTCACAAAGTGGAAGTGCTGCAGTGCCACCCTGACACCATGCTGCTCGCCTTTGTGTCCAAACCATAATCGTAGGTCCTGGTTCTGACGATGGGGGTGGGGGGTAGTCAAACTGATGCTTCCTTGAAAAGTGATGCCACTCTGTGTTTTCCCCTGCTCTGGCTTTTCTTGCATTCTGCCTGGCACAGCAAAGCACTTGTCCTGAACGGGAGAAACGTAAACATCTAAGCAAGTGCAGAAATCCAGCTTAAATTTAACAAGTCATGTCATGCAGTTTGCAGTGTTATTAAACTTCCCTCCATCGACCTACAAAAAGATGCTCAGAATGTAATTATTAATCCATTAGATGCAGGTGTAACATATGAGTATCCCCAAGCCCATGTCTGGAAGGGGATTTAGGCCTTAATAGATTATCTTCAGTGGGAAAAATAAAGGACGTATCACATGCTCAGTTTATTGCTTAATACATCAGCTTAAAATTGATCAAATTATATTGGTTTTAATTTGTTTTAGTTTTCCCCTGCTTCTGTATTTGCTTTAATTTTAAATTTACAAAGAGTTGTATATTTACAATGAGAGCAAAAGACAAATGCTAACTGAAGAACATAAATCACATTACAAATGTAAATCTATAAATAAAAGTGCAATCACTTGAATGCTTATTTGTATTGCAACATTCACAAACAAGATAATTCAAAGTGCTTTATAGAGGAATATAAAGGGGGGTCTAATAAAACTAGTAAACACACGTCTACAATAATGTATCTTATGGAAAATAAAAGTATGCACCTGTGTCCCGTTTTGACTGAAAACTCATGGCAATGTGTTCATCGTGGATTTAGAGTGCAGTAGCAGTCAAAATCTTTTGTGAAATAGACTAATTTAAATAATATTTGCAGTTAAAAATAATCTTGAAAAGTTTGCAAGTGAAGGTTAAATGTAATTATGTTTCAGCTCCACCTCAAAATCACAAACTACTCAGGTTTAATGAGGTTTACATGTACAGTAAATGTCATTTCAAGTATGCCTTTTTGCACGTTTTTTTTCAAGATGTTCTTGTTCACTGAAGGACTGAGACATGTTTCCATGCGTTGTTTCACAGACAGGCATTCATAAAAGGTTAATCCTGTAGGACAAGCTGCTTTCCCTTGTAGAAGGTTGTAGATTAAACTTCTACACCCGTTAGATTTCTGCACAGCAGAGACAAGCAGGTCTTGACACCGTGTCATATCCAGTGCAGATTTGTGTGTGTGGTGTTTTTGTGTATACATTTTGCATGAAACTACTTAAAAGCAGTGATTAATTTGTGTGTTTTAGTTTTGTCAGAGATTGACAGACTACAAACAGTTTGTATATTTAATTTATCGTTGATTTCCCATGTCAGGAGTTTTAATTTCTGTAATAAATCGGCCTCAGGTCACAAAAGAAAACTATGTTTTCCTAGCACTTTACTAAAAAGTAATTGTGTGTCCAAGTCAATTCGTGTGCATTGGAGTGTGTGTGTTTTTGTTTTGTTTTGCCCACAGTGTGTGCTCATAATAGGTGCTCTCTACTCTCTAGGCTGATTTCATGCATCAGCAGCCTTGTCTTTCTAAGGGTAGAACAACAAAAGTGTCATCACATATTGATATATTTCTAAGTTCACATATATAAAACATACAGTTACAAAAAGATCTTGCACAGAAACCTGGCAAACAAGAGCCTCACAGTGCAGATAGTAAATATTTCAGATGAATTTAATGGGGCTCATTGCACATGAACTGATTCAGAACCGTGTTTCTTTACTTTTCTCCAGCCTGTGATGATGAGTGCTCAGGTTTGCTGATAAGCGACATGGACCGTCTCTATCGCATCATCACTGATGTCACACTGACCACACCCCTCCCACCACCTTATAAAGCTTTGTACCGCTTTGAAAACATGACAGAGGAGCTCAAGGTAAAATTAATATAAATGTTAACTTTATTTGTTTCTATGTATGTTGGTTCTGGGTAATATTGTTCAATAGAACAAGCTTGCTGAGTGAAACTTACTATTTATAAATATATCTAAAAGTAAACTTAAATGTTTCATTGCTTTGAACTTTTTGACATATTTTAGCATGTCTTGTTTCCCACACAAGTCAGAGTGAAAAATGTTCATATATTTTGCTGCTTGAAAATGGGTCAAATTTACTCTGGTAAACACCACTCAACCACATCCCTTTGTAGTTGGGTTATTACAAATTGTTAATTTACTATGAATTTCTCCCCTTCTCTGAGGTATTGGCACAATGAGTCAGCTGGTTTTAATAATAAAAACCATAAATACATTCTCGTACGTAAGAATTTTCCACAAAATGCTGTGTTGCCTCTGTCAAATCTTTTAGTCTAAACAAATCAAAAGATCATGCAGGAAGTAAAACTTTTGCAACAGAAAAAATTGTTCAGTAGATAATAAGGTCATACAGGAACTCATAATTATCCTGAATGACGAAAGTAAACATTGAGCTGGCAAAGGAGATTTTAGATTGATGGCTTGACTACTAATACGGTAGAGAACTATTGCTAAGAGTTATTTATACGTCAACAACAAACTGAAAAAAAAGTCGTGTTGAAACTATTTGAGAAGAATAATTATCCACTTTTCAGAATTTGATCAGCAGCTGTTGCAGTGTTTACATATTTAAGCAAAAATTGTGCAGAAATTAATGAATTGTTAATTCAGTATATATATATATATATTTTTTTTTTTCCAAGCACATTGGGTCCTTTTCTGCAAATAAAATTTTAACATATCTGCTTGATTCTAGTTGATTCCGATTCTCCTTTTGAGTTGAGACTCATGAACACTCTAGTTTTAGGTCCTATTCTCAAATTTCCAACCACCACTTTACACCAATTATTTTCCAGCTTCTCAAGGTTGAAGCATATGTTCAAAAGAAAAATAATTTCCTTTCGTCTGACTGTTTGCATTTTGTTAGTTTTGAAAGTGTTATTTATGGGAAATTTCTTAGTGCAAATTCTTTTTCTGGTTCCTGTGTTTCTCAGCCCTGCAGCAGAGGTCTGGGTGGTTGCAAAAACATCGCTCAAGGCCACATTGTGTCAGACATTTCTGTCTAATACTTTCATCTTTCTGTTTCCCTCTGAAGCACATGTTATCGCCTCACAAAGCTCCGGAGAGATTACTGCAACTGGCCGACTCCAACCTGGGATCACTGGTCGTTGAGATGGACCAGCTGCATAGCAGGGTGCAAATCCTTTGGTTTTTCTTTCAACTTTACATTAACCTGTGTCTGCTTTCTTTCCTTTTCATCTCAATTTCTCTATGTGTAGCCAAAGGAATTGTGGATATTTGAGCTCTGATATTGTGACTGTCATTTCACAAAGCAAGAGCTGAAAATTGCACTTTTCCCATATTTGAGTCTTGAGGATGTTCCAAATGTAGACAACCATATGGTGTAAAAGATAAATATACTGGATTTATATAGAGTTGGGCTGAAGTTTTTTAACAAATATCCCATGTCAAGCACAAAAATCCATCAATAAAACACCCTGGTTCATATCCAGTTGGCCGTTCCTCCAAATCACATTTGTCTAAGTGACGCCAACATTGCCTACCCTACATAAGCACTGATGTCACCCAGGAGGACAGCTTTTTAGGACAAACTCTAGAGACTTCCCAAAGCCCAGTTGATCTGAGTTACTGTGCTGTGTAAGCACAGACAACTCTCACAGGTTTTCAGCCTGCAACTGTGACTCAATTCAGTCAGTAAAGCTTCCTCAGAAGACATTTTATGAATTGGCATAATGAACCCAAGTTGACTCCAAATCTGTCAACTCAAGCCAATAGTATAAACAGTCTTTGTATTCATCCTAATTTGATCCTAGTTCAAAGTATTTCTTGAAGTACCTTGAAATGACATTGAAGCTGCAAAGAGGTGAAGGGATGGGCATCCCTTCACAATTTCATGTTTGGTCCAGCCGAGCTCCAGGAGTTTCAGCAAGTAAGAAGCCCCCACCAAAGTTCCAGAAAAGACCGCAATCTGGGTTTCCACTAATCTGGTTGAGTTTTGACTTTTAGTGTTTTTCTCTGCCATTAAATATCTTAAATCACATGCAGTCTGACCCCTTCCCGAATGCCACATTTTGATGGGAGGCCCTACAAAGGGCCTCAACTCCAGTCAACAGAGCGCACCAAACTATAACCCTTCCACCTTATTAAGGTGGAGATTGTGTGAAAGAGCAGTTTCATGTTTTTCCTTCTCTCTCACTCTCTGAATATATGTGCTGTCGTGGCTGACTGTGAGGGGAAGTTAACCAAAATAGAAAAATCACCTTTTGAGTGTAGGGGTCTGTACCTATCAAATGGAGAAAAAGAACACTCACATTCACGCTGTCGAGCTGTACCCTTTTAGAGACCGAATGTCTGACATTTGTTGACAACAGTACTGTCCCCCACATCCCATCCCCTACGTGCTTACTCACAAAAACACCCTGGCTAAAATTACATAACATGGTCTCGTCAAATCTCAGCAGAACATATAATTATCCTCACTCTTCCACTGTGTGTGCGTGCGTGTGTTAAATTGAGTGTATTGGTGTGATTTTCATGCCTGTCAAAACTCCTCTTGTGTTCTTGGTCTTGTCTTGATCTTTGAATGTGCGAGGTTGTGTTTTCTCTTTTTGTCGGTGAGTTTTCCACCTTTCTGCACGCAGTATTGATTTGGGTTGTGTTTGTATTTTCACCCCACTACAACGTATTCACCTATGTAATGCCTGTTTATTATTTTATGATGTAGCTGCATGCGTTTGTGTTACAGGCAACTAAGGTGTCTGCTGATGGAGAGCAGGTGGAGGACGATGCGGACAGGATTCATAAACGAGCCGAGGACCTGGAGCAGTTCATCAGAGACACGCTGCTGGGAGCGAAAGGTAAAAAAAAAAAAAAAAAAACTCTGCCTCTCCTTTATTAGCTCCTTACAAATCCTGTCGATGTTTTCTTGAATCTGCTGTATTGTTTTACTACATTTTGTTACTACAATTAATTTAACATTTTATTGTGAGGAAAGATGTATCACTTTACAGAATATATGCAGGAAAATAAGGAGGGTTGAAAGAAACATCTAGTTTCCCCAAACATCTCAAGACCTAATGGTCCTTAAAATACAGTTTTCCATCTTCCAAAGAGGGCTTTGAAGGAAACCAGCTAATGGAGGAAAGCACCTAAAAATTGTTACTGATGGGTAAATTGATGGTACTCTATATAGGCTGCTGGTGCAAAGTGATGCTGCAGCGTTCAACAGATTCCTCAAGCTGCAGCATCACAATAACAAGCTGGATAAAGAGCAAATGTTGAAGGAAACTAATCCATCAGGCCTCTCCGTCCATAACACAGCATTTTTAGATGGGAAATTACTCATCTAATTTTCGCTGGTAATTGGCAAGCTAATATACAAGTTAGAACAAAATACTTGTAATCTGTTTTTGTTGATAACAGACATGTTTTTGCTCACTTTTACAATTTACTTTCCTCTCTATGTATCTTTTCTCTATCACTGACAAGATGTGAATGTTTTAAGTTGATCCTCTCCAGCTAAACTCTGAGAAGGTTGATAAAATTATGAAATAAAAAAAAACTACAATATATAACTACAATCTGGCAGTAGTTATCTTTTCCTAATGAGAAAGGTTAAGTTGCTGTCTATCAATTTTGATGAATAAATAAAATGTTACTCTAATCGTGTTTTAAATGTAAATAATCAGCTTTGTTTCATCTACCCATGCTGCAGTGATGTTTTCCCACATCATGTCTTCTAAACCTGACCTCAAATTGAGAAAAGTGTCATAAAGACATATACTGGCACTTCAATTCCTGTTAATAAATTAAGTTTTATCTCTTGTTGAATTAAAAAAAATCTTTCCTGTTTTGACTGAAGAAACAAACGCATATTTGATTTGAATTGTCCAAAGCAATATCTATGCTGTTATTTTCAGCAGCATTAGAGTTAATTTTTTAAGTTTCAGACAAAGTTTTAATCTCCTGCTTTGTCACAATGTTAAAGCTTAGATTTAAGTTTTTTATGGGGGAAATGATTAACATATTCCATTACAAAATGAAAAATTTCTTCCAACCAATAGAGAAAAAGCTTGACACATCAGATTCCTTAAAATAAATCAGTCTGTGACAAACAAATGAAAAGCCTTGGACTGTACGAGAATAGATTATTTCTCTACCAGCACGATTCAAGAGAGCCATTCTTCTTTACATCTCAGAAAACACAGTTACCACAACCTCTGGCAATGAACTTAAAAAGCATAGTTCTTGATAAAAATCAATTAATGTAATTTATTTCATAGAGGACTATTTCTTACAGTCAAAGTTTACACAGATTATAACATACAAGCGGTGAAATACGATCCACCTTTGGCGAAATAAAGCTATATAAATTTTGCACTTTAAGTAACTGAACCTTTCACAAGTCAAACTCACTGGAATTGTATTCTAAGCAGAAACACGTTTGTAGTAATGCATGGTAGGGATGATTGTAGTCCAACTTATAATAGATTGCAGTACCGAGGTTTATTATTATTATTATTATTATTATTTTACCATTATGAAATACTTCTGGTCTTTGGGGGGAAAAGTTGCCAGATCAACTCATTCTGACTTGCAGTGGTCCTCTCTTTGTTGTTACTCCCAGCTCTCAGGCCCGCTGCCTAATCACAGTGTGATTATAGTGTGTGCTTGTATGTGTGTCTCTAGGAGAGTAAAAGAGAGACTGTGTCCTGGCTCACTGAATGATTGAGAGTCGCAATTAGAGACTTAATTAGTGGCCGTCACAAACACACAAATACACACCAGATACACAAATGCCTTTGCCAGATTCTGCACATTTGTACCACCCTGCACACACAGACACACACTGAGGCAAGAAAATACTGTACACAATTTCCTCACACATGTTTGCCAGATACCTTAATATGATTCCGTCCACGTTTTAAGTGTTTAATTGGTTCTTAAATCTTACTATGTAATTATACGGCTGTGGCACACACTTTTGCTTCCTCTGTGCACACACCGGTAGAGGAGCCATGCACACGCATACACACACGCAGTACAGCTGTTCATTAGCATGATGGCTTAACTCCTGTCTTGGCTCTAATCACTTCATGTTTACACTTCAAATGAGTGAAATGCAACACTGCCACAACACACACACACACATGCATAACCATGAAATATTTCAACTTATTTCAGTCAAATAAAGTTTAGATAAAGTAACATACATAAGCACATGCACAATTAAGGAAAAATACTAATGGATGGTTATTTATTTATTTATTTTTTATTTTTTTGCTTCTGCACTGATGCACAAAATTCTCATTAATGTCAGGCAGGTTGAGTTTCACTCAAGTGAGCCTTGGTATGTTTCACCACTGATGTTTTTGAGATTTTACTGGCTGTAATATGATAAAATAGATACATGGCTTCTAACAAAAACAAAACTGTCTTTAAGTGATGGATTGCTTAAGATTGAGTTTGACTTCAACTGTGATTAAAGGAGTAAAGATCAAAGGGTGAAAATTTTCAGTCATTAGCTATTAAAATGATCTAGTGTGCTTACTGGATGCAGAGAAAAATTAACATACTGTACTGTGTGTTTGTTTGAATTGAGATTGAATCTTATTTTACACAATGATTCTGGATTTTTCTCATCCTTTCCATTTCTAGTTTTGAGATTTTGGAGTTTATTTCGCTTTAGGTTAGGAGTTTTTAGTGTATTAAGTTCTAATAATTTATTAAGATAGTCTGTGTCGTTATAAACATTGACAGGTGAAGTGATTAGTACTGTCTTTTTTTTTATTTGCTTATACTAGTATTTTGAAAGGTGAACTGGTGGTGAGACAATTTAAGAACTGAACCAAAGTGCCACTGCATTTAGACAACACTTTATTGTGTATGACCAGTTATTTTGGCCCGGCTGATGCCTGTCTGAACAAACTAACATTGGACATGCAAGTATGAAAACAAACAATGGAACAAGGTGTCCTTGTCTCAAAATCTTAGGATGCACTTTGGAAAGAAAATAAGCCGACGGAGGCAGAATGTTCTTGCAATGTTGAGCTGGGAAACCTTATTGTGCCACAGTGTGGATATTACTTTGAAGCGTACAACATCATACAACCCATTTCAGAGAAATAGGTTTTCTTGAATTAGATTCATTCTTTCAACAAGATGCTACGCAATAACACAATGTGAAAACTGTTTCAGGAGGAGCAAGATGATTTTCGAGTGTTGACTTTGAGTCCAAATTACCCAAGTATTCAGTTAACAATCTGTGTGGTTTGCTGGACAAACAGTCCAGTCCATGGAGGCTTCACCTAAATGATCTGCAGCTGATATTTAGCTGTCGGATAGATCAGCACACCGTCAGGGTTCCAGTAGAGTTCATTACAGCTCTAAAAAGTGTAGTTTAAAGAAGTCATAGCAATGATTTTGAAGATTGAAATGAGAAATATAACCACACGTCATTATATTATGCCCATCGACCCTTTAATACCTTGATCCAAGTTGCTGGAAGTCTTTTACATACATCAACAAAAAATATGCACTTATTCCACAGTTTCTGTTGCAAATGAAAACCAGGCTTAAAATTAATGTCTAAAATGCAAAATTATATTTGAAATAAAGATCTGTTGGCATTTGCACCAACACCGTTTCAACTCCCAGCTTTGTTTTCTCAATTTCTTACAGTTGAAACACAAGACAAGCTGCAATAGTGTTTTCCTTATCGTTTTCACAACTGCAGCCATATGAACTCAGTCTGTCCGTAGGAAGCGTCCTCACAGCAGTGCCTCTGCATGTCTCTTTACGTCCAGACCTCCAATCCAAGGCAGCTGAGTTGAACAAGACCCTCTCACGGAAAGATGGAGCTCCAGACAAAAGCCTTAGCGAGATGAAGGAGGAGATCCAGGCAATGCTAGCCGAGATGAGAAAACGGCAGCTGGGAGGGATGAAAAGCATTGCAGAGGAAGAGAAGGAGTACGAGAACACACACACACACACACCCATGGCTCAGGTGTTTTACCTCTCTCCCACACAGATTTTTTTTCAGTCATCTATTTTATTCTTTAATACATGAAAAGTGGATGCACAGACTCTCTTTTTTTTGATATATAAAGTGAAAAGTTGTTTTCAAAGCATTGAGAAAACAAATATTTTAATTATAGTCGTATTTTTTTGCATGGTTTATTTTTTGTTCAAAATATCTTCGTTGAAATGATGCTGCAGATGAAATATTTTATCATCTGCAGCTCCACATAATGCTTAATGTATCTGTTTGCATAGAGCCTCCTGTGATTTTTGCATTATTTAATAACTTCATTGTCTGTCTTGCATATCTTGCTTGCTGCTGGGACTCCTCACCACTTATTTTTTTCATATTCTGTTTAATTTCAACCAGCAAAAGAGAATGAGGAACAGATGTGAAAATTAAAAGCATATTGAAAGTTGGTTTTTCCAACTATTTCTAATACTGAATGTTTTATGTTTAGTCTTTCCTCAAAATAAGGCAGCAATTGATTTTTAAAAAACTTCACTTTTCAACTTTTACTTTTATTTGACTTTTCTGTTTGACCTTCTACCTCAAGTATGTTTCTCTTTAAAAGTTAGAAATCAATTTAAAAATATTTTTGCAAAACAGTCAGCATTTTACGCATGAAAATGAAGGTGTTTGCTTTTCAAAATTGGATTGGTTTTGTCTAAGTTTGAGTTGTTGCATCATAATAACTTGATACTTTAAAAGATGCTCTACAGTTAATAGTTATTTTAATTACGTTACTTAGAATTGGCTGTTTAGTTTTTCTAGTACATAGAAGAGACCAGGATAAATAATCCTAAATCTAAAAAAAAAATCTATTGATGTTTTTTCTTGCTTTGCTTCTTTTTTTGACACTGGAGAGCTAAAAAGGTGAGCAGGTATTTGATAGCTGCACATCTTTCTGTTTGTTGTAGCAAAGAGGTTTTTCACTATCACTCGTTAACGTTCTCTCTCGAGGCATTTGGTGGAATTAGCAATCTGTCTCTTCATACCTCTTTCCCCTTTTGTCTCTCTCAGCAGTAAAGGTCGATGAGTTAATTAAAAATATCACCGTAGGGGCACAAACAGAGACAGTCATAAAGACACAAAGAACATGTAATGAGACAGAAAAAACACAGGAGAGGGGAACAGCTGACGGATGGATAGAGAGAATAAGTGATGGAGAGAGAAAGAGAAATCGCTTCAGTCACTAAATGAGTTGGTCTGCACTTCATTATTTGACTGACGCCTAAGGGGAGATTTCATCCAGAGTACCAGATAAAAACAAAACAAGAAAAACAAATTTATGGCTCTATGAAATATGCAAAACTTTCAGCTATGCAGTAGTTTTTGTATATTTTTTACATTGGACGTATTGTTGGACTGTCAAGCAAATTTGTTCACATGCTGCAAATTACATTTTATTTAATTCATACACTCAATTTAGAACACCAGTACACTAGACGAATAGATGCTGAATGACTAGACAATCCTCAGTTGTTTATATTTTTCTCGTGGTATTCCCTACAGGGTTCATTAAAGTTTGATCATACCCAATCATTGCATTCCCCATATCCTCAAACACTGAAATTTTCCTTTGAGTGATATTGTCTGGAGGACACGAGATCCTTCTTGTGGTAATTATTGATGTAAGAGAAGAAAAATAAGACTCATTAAAGGGTCCGATTGTAAACATGAAGCTACGAAAGTACTTTAAATGCTTCCAAAGAGAGAACGCACACTAAAAGTGCATGCAACCGCAACACATCACAATATTGTGAACCAATAGTTACTGGTTGTATAAAACAAAGCATGTTGCTTGCAGTCATTTTGCATACTTTCTAAGGTTTGTTAACCATACAGAAAAGCTACAGTAAGATGCCGTCAAAGTCACCTTGCCAAACTCCAGTTAGTGTTTTATATTCTGGTGTGAGTTACTGTTATTCTTGGTCAATTTAATACCAAGTACCACCAGTGGTGCCGTCACCCTGTGACTCACCTCTGGTAACATTTGCTAATCAAAAGCAGTTGTATTTCACAGAAATGATCAAACTCAGTCTGTAGATGATTAAAATTTGCATTTTAATGTCACTGATAAAGCAACTTTCAGATGCTTGGTTACCAAACAAAATACAGAAATATCATCACCAAATCATATTTATGCTGTAGAAATTACTTCTATGTCTAATTTTACTACTCTATTATAACTCAGCCTTATACTAATATATGTAAGTCAATCTGTTAAGAGTATATTTCTGAACTAACTACAGATATAGAGACAAACAGGCTTATATTAAAAAGGAAAACAGGGTGTTCAACAAAATACAATACAAGTACAACTGAATTTTCCTACATTGTCTCTCTTTTGGAAACAACAGCTCTGGCTTTATGAAGCTGAAGCTTTCACACAACATCTGCTTCTTTTCTCTCTTTCATCAATTCAAGGAAAACTTTCTCTTTCTATTGTTGATACACTGAACCTCGTCTCTCGCCAAGACGTGGCTTAGCTCTTGCTGTGACTAACTGTATGTGCTCTTATAGGTTTGAAAACTGGCTCAGAAATAAGTAGATGTTATTAATTGTGTGGTGTTTTTTAGTTGTTTATGCATTTGTAAAAGAAAAAAACCCCCACATATAAATAAGTTCTCCTCCTGTTTTATGAATCATAATATCCATATCCAAGATATGAATGTAAATGAACTCTCTTCCTCCTCTGCAGTCTAGCAGAAGAGCTGTATCAGAAAGTCAAAAGGCTGTTTGGTGACCCTCATCAGGCCACTGAAGACTTGAAAGCAGAGGTAATCATGATCTCTGGTTACAAATCTTGTTTTCAAATGCATTAAATGACTTTGATTACCTCAGTACCTCCTCGTGTGTTTCAAAGATAAAAGAGAAGCTGTCTGATCATGAGGGGAAGCTCCAGGAGGCTCAAGATTTACTGAACTCTGCCCAGGGAAAGGCGAGGCAGGCTGGCTCGCTGGCGGAGCAAAACAAAGCCAACCTCACCGCTCTGCAGGTGCAGCCCACTCAAACATGCATAAGAATTAGGACATAATTGTCTGTCAGACTGTAAGGTTGATTATGCCAAGTTATATGTACAGTAAATGTAAATTTTCTGCAGCTGTAATTAAAGTATGGACTCCAGTTAGACTGTTTTTCTCTTATTAAACAGTAATATACCTTAAAGTGTTTCTACTCCACCAGCTGTTAAGGGTTTGCAGTTTAACTTTTACTGCTTATCAGATTAGGTGCAAAATGTACATTAAATCTAATAAAAACATGCTTAGGTCTGTTGCAGGTAGCTGTAGCTGTTTACTACTGGTTCTACTGAAATACATTTTTTAAATGCCTATTAATTTCTCTGATTATTTCCTTGGCTTTAGAATGTTTCTTGTTCATCAATAAAACCATAAAGTGCTTTAGATTAAACAATAAAATGATTAACAACTTTAAATACTAAAAAAAAATTAATGAAATGAACAGATTTGAGAAAGTTCCTAAAAAATTAACACTGGAATGTTGAAATTTTACATTAAATTCTGGGAAGATAAAACTATAGTGGTGCATTTGGTATCTTTATCATTTTTAGTGATGCAACAGATACAGGAGAAAAAGATTTATTTCCATTTCAATAAGTTATGATTTTATCACTTTGATACAACTATATGATTTATGGCTCAGCTCTTGAAAGTTCAATAAAACTATATGTCATGTAGAAATGACCTGAAAGAAAAAGCCAATATTTATCAAAACTCCTTTTGTGGCAGCCATTTTAAAAAATTAGAAGGCAAACTGGCTTCTCAAAAAGAAAACTATAGAAAACCTAAAACATTCAGAAATAGAAATAGTGTACTGCTGCAGATGTTGATGGTAATATATATATTTTATTTTTTTACAGAGGAAGCGAGATGCAGTCAATGCTGTCAAACAAGACGCGCAGAAGGTCCTTGGAGAAGGAAGTGATCTTCTAGATGATGCAAACCAGCTGTCTGACAACATCATCAAGGAGCTAGAGGTACTAAATCAAGAAAAATCCCAAAGACTTTTCATTGTTCATTCTGACTGAACTTGTTTGGCTAAGAGTTACAATGAAAAAAAGAAACTTCTTTTATTTTGGTAAATCATGATGCATTTAATCCTCTGATCTCCATTCTCAGGAGTTGGAGGAGATGGACAGAGAGCTCGGTCCGCTTCGTGCTCAGCTGGATGACGAAGTTCAGGGCCTCTCCGATGGCTTGAGCGATGGCCGCCTGGCTGAACAAGTCCGCGAAGCAGAGGGACACGCCAAGCAGCTAAATGAATCGGCAGCCATTTTGGATGGGTGAATACAGTACAAACAGATCACTGTTTTACCTTCTCCCATGTTTTTTTCGCATGATAGATCGCTCAGCCATGCAGTGGAAAGTTACATTAAATGACGAATAATTGAAAAAGATATAAGATATATATCTTTATATTCCAAATGTTTTGATTAGTCGGTATTTGTATGTAAATGTTGTTTATCTTAAAGGGTAAAAGGTGGAATTTTATTTTCCAATTCAGCGTAATATAATAATAATATAATTTTAGGATTTGGTATAAATGCCATAGTCTTGTAAAACAGTGTTTAACTACCATTAACACAGGCAAAATTAAGATGTTTGATTGGAAAAAGGTTTGTGTAGAAGTTGATTTAATCTATCATGTTTTTTTTTTCTTCTTCTTTCTCACTCTTCACCTCAGTATTTTGGCTGAAGCTAAAAACCTGTCCTTCAATGCAACTGCTGCTGTCCATGCTTACAGTAACATTAAAACCAATGTTGATGCTGCAGAAAAAGAGGCAAAAGCAGCCAAACAGATGGCAAATGAGGCTCTGGCACTGGTGAGGATTCAGAAATTCATTAATATCTTGAATAGAGTAAAAATTTTATTCTTGGTGCTTTGCATGCATTCGGGTTTTATAAGTGTCTAAAATTAAGACACAAAAGATGATATTTTTAGACATTTATGGCAATAATTACAACTTTATTGTACAATCTTCAGGAGTATGCAAGTACTAGAACCATCAAGACCCTGGAAGTCTATTCTCAGCACAATATATTTGTATTCAGTAAGAAAATATAGTGTTGGCTCTCCCTTGGTCATCACAGACATCATAGCAATATTTATACTTTTATTTTTCAAAATTAGAGGGCAGTAAAGTTCAAGCTCTAAGAAGATTTTGGAAAAACAGCATAAAAACGATCACGGACAAGTAAAATAAGAGTAGTAGTTTGACTCCATTTCTTTCAAAGTAATAATGATTAAATTTAACATAAAGTCATTAAATCCTGAAAAGTGTTTGTTTTTGTCATGACACATACTTTTAAAAAAAAATATTTTATATCTATAGTTTCTGAAAGCATAGTTTCTCAAGTTGTTAGAAGGTTTATGTGTTTATATGGTTCATATGTTTTGCTGTTTCAGGCTTTGGGTCCTGAAGTCCCGGTAAAGGAGGCCGCTCAGAATGCCCTCCAGAAGAGCCAAATACTGCTGAACAAAGCCAAACAACTTCAGAATGATGTTAAAGGTACGGGTCTGCACACCAGACTGGAAACATTAACATTTTCTTAAAAGTATTAAATCGCTCTTGGAAAGTCTATCCTTGATTACGGAGGCCTAAATTGAGCATGTTTAGCTTGATACTTGATTTCTTTTTATTATCTCATCTTGAGGTAATAAAGTTGACTGTTCTTTAATTGATTGTTTTTTCTTCTGAATTATACTAAAGTTGCAGAGGAGTGACAGAAAAATGAGGAAGTTTATACACCTGGAAAATGATATGACAAAAATTATATTTGTTTATCCGTATCATGGCATTTGATTCATCCCTGTGTGTTATTATAGACATTTTCTAAATCATATAATTATCTCCTAAAATTATGCTAAGTTTAATTAATGTCTCTACCCCAGTTTATCAGTTTATGATCAGTTTAATTATCCTGAAATTCACCAGTGCAGTTGTTTTTTCCTTGCAAACTAAAGAAGAAAAAGATTTGCAGAAAATCATTGATTTTCTTGTTGTGTTTGATGTCTTCCCTTCCAGCATGGTGCAGTCCTGGAAGACTGTAGAAGGGTTACATGGTTACATAGGAAATGGAAGAGGTTTCTTTGAAAATGAGCTTTATAAACCAAATAGAAATAAAATGTTTGCATTTTTGATTTCCAATTTTCGTCCAGGTCAGCTGAGGGCATTTAAAGGCCCGGCTGTTGCCCTCTGACTTTTAAACGCCCAGGTCTGCTGTACTGCATTGATTTCATTTGTTAGAAAGTGAAATCAGTGGGGGGAATGCTTACAATGCTATTTGTTTGATTGGATTTAAAAATCTTAAAGTGTTTAATGTGCAAACCTACAGGTGGTGAGTTCTGAAAAATTAAAGGTGTAACTAGTATTATGAGCAATGCAAAAAAAAGTAGTTTTCAGTTTCAGTTATAAACAACAAAGTATTTCAGCTGACACAAGTCATTTTCCCATAGATTCTAAACTTTATGTTGATTTCTGTAAAGTGAATTTACATGGAATCATCTCTTATTTTATCTTTGCTTCAGAATATCTGCGTCCTTTTCCTTTGTATGCGATCTCACTGATCCTGTTGACCAGAAAGGGAAGAGGGATATTTTACTACTAAGGAGGTTGTCATAGATATCGCCATTTGCTTTGTGTGTAGAAAATGCAGACGATGTGGCTGGACTAAAGAGCAGAGTTAAAGCAGCTAGAGACAAAGCCAAAGATCTTCAAACAGCTGTTAATGGAACCCTGGCGACACTTAGAGCGATCCCCAATGGTAAAGATTTTTAATTTGTTTGTGTCCAAACAAATCATTCACCCTCTTTTTTAAAAATTTTTTTTAAACAAATTAAAATGACAGCCGTCTTTTAGCAATGTGTGGCATTTCTTACAGATACGTCTGCTAAACTAGCAGCTACAAAAGCAGTAGCAGCTGATGCCAATGCTACAGCCGTAGACGTCCTGGAGCGCCTGGCGGACCTGAACCTGCACCTCGGAGGCCTGCAGCTGAACAGCAGCAAGCTGGAGGACGACGTCAACGCAGCCAATGGGATGATCCAGGACCCTGAAAAAAACAGTAAAGTGCTTTATTATCTTGCATCTCCATTAACTCGTGAATCAATAAATGAAATTATATAAGCTTGATAAATCTATATTTAGTGTAATTCAGTACTAATTCCAAAGTCAACAATTTTTAGAAACTTTGGTAAATTCAACTCGATGTTTGATATTTTTCTCCTTGTTTCTCTTTTTTCAATCCCCACAGCAATCAGTATGTATATTTCACTTACCTTAATAAAAATCATTTATTATTGTAATCGGTGCACCAATACTACACTCTAGTCATGTGTTTGGCTTTTACAGTTTTCTAATCAGTTCTTGTTTATTGACGAAACAAAATACTAAATTCCAGTTTTTAACACAACGTGGCAATCATTTTTGTTTTAATAGCCTCAGTTAATACCGATGTAAACAGTTCTCTACAGCTGTATTGATGCACCTTACACTAATTTTTTGGCTGTCTTTAGTATCTATACAGCTGCTTCTATTAATGCCTCCATTCAAAATGAGCATGAATTCTCAGCTCATTGCAAGGCATATAACGCCTTTCTGATTTTTAGTTCTTCCTATCACTGTCCTACATAATGTACACTGTAAAATTAAAGCAGTTCTCTTTGAATGCTAAGCTACACTAATTTCTTTGGCTCTCGATCTCGTTTCTCACTCTTCTTTTGTATTTCTGTTCTTTCAGTTATCTCGTATCTTGCAAGCTTTCCACTTTCAGCTGAGATTTACTCTGTAGTATTTGTAAGAAGTATTGTTGTGCCAGTGTTTATGCTCATTTTGCTCCACCTCTCTCTGCTCTTAGTCCATGCTGCTGGAGCTAAAGTAAAGGATTTGGAGGATGAAGCCGACAGACTGCTGGAGAAGCTGCAACCGATAAAAGAGCTTCAAGACAATTTGAGGCGCAACATCTCACAAATAAAGGAACTGATCAACCAGGCCAGGAAGCAAGCAAATTCAGTATGTGTTTTTGATATTCACATATGTTACTGCAACCAGTCGATGCTGAATAGCAGTGAAATTGTTGAGTAAATATTCTTTCCATACTTCTGAGCCATAGATTTCTTGTGTGTTTTGAATGTTCGTGTGTGAATGTGCTTTTGCCTAAATTACTGCATCAGTGCAGCGTGACATGGAGCTAAATCAGCCTGTGGCTCTGATGAGGTCTGAAGGAAGCAGTTTTTTTTTATTCAACCCATTGTGTTATGTGTGATATAATAACAACTTGTAGTTTTTTTGTTTTTTTTGTGGGGTTTAGGTCAGACCAGGTTTCTGGTTAGTCTACCACAATCATGCCATGGTCATTACATTAGCTAGTTGGACCTGTTGGTGATGTAGACAAGTGTCGAGTCTGTTTATGGGGGAAAAAAAAATCAGCATCTCCAAGAAGAAAGCTGAAAGTGATCTGTAATTTCTTGGTGAAAACTGCTTTGCTTTTGGACTTGAGAGAACACAGTTGAGCAACAACAAAAGAAACTCTTAATTGAAGTTTGGTTCACAATCCCCTTTTACTATCGCTCTGTTTCCTTCCACTCAGCGGTAATATGCTTACAGCAGTTGCAGCTTGTAAACACCATGCTTCTTTAGCAAAAACCTCCTTTAGAAGGTTTCATTTATGAAAGCAGTGTCTTCTAAGGTCCAATAAGGGTACAACATAAGATTTCTGTATGAAAAATCTTCTTTATAGTGATCTTATGTCATGAATATGTTTTGAAAAAAACTTAATTGTGGGCTTATGTTACCTCTAAACCATTGTAAAAAAAATTATCACAAAATAAACACCTGAAATACATCTGTTTGTATTATTGAATGACATTCTAATGTCCTAAA
Source organism: Poecilia latipinna (assembly GCF_001443285.1). NCBI lineage: Eukaryota > Metazoa > Chordata > Actinopteri > Cyprinodontiformes > Poeciliidae > Poecilia > Poecilia latipinna. Next base: position 100,850 of record NW_015112677.1, on the reverse strand, counting down.
ATTCACCTGAATATACATTATAACCTCAAATCATATCAAGTTTGATTTAAAATTACATGAATTTATTTCTATGAATTATTTTTTCTCTCCACCAAAAGAAAATAAATATGTTTGTACAAAGAAATGCTTGTGAAATCTGTTTTTGTTCCGTGTTAAAATAGTTTCTAATCTCCCACTACATTCCAGATCAAAGTCTCAGTTTCGTCAGGTGGTGACTGCCTCCGCAGTTATCGCCCCGACATCAGAAAAGGGAGGTACAACACCATCATCCTTCATGTTAAAACCACCACACCTGAAAACCTCCTCTTTTACCTGGGATCTGCCAAATATGTAAGTATGAAATTAGTTTTAATGTTTCAGACTCCCCAACTACTGCCGCTAAATAGATTTTTTTTTTTTGCAGGCATATCTTCTATAATATTGCATTAATTAAGGTTAATGTACAACATTTATCCCGCTTGAAAGTTCAGTTTAGCAAACGCAAAGACCTGCACACACAAAGAACCAAGTTGTGTCCGCGTCTTAAACTAGACAAAGAAGCAGCAGCGCTCAGCCTGCAAATACTCCCAGAGTGATTTGTCTGTGAGAATAATTAATACGTCTTGACACATACCCACCAGCACCCTTAAAATACAACACAGCGCTGTTTAAAGGTACTGCTTATAGTCCCAAAGTGTGTGCACTGTATTTGTGTGTGTGCTGGAGTGGAGTGGCAATTAACAACAAGCTTGTGTTGCTCTCAGCTTTACCCTGATTTCCCCAGAGAAATCTTTGCTTTGCTTCATCTGACTGGGACGTCTTCGGCACATATGTGTTTGTGTCTCTCATGGATATTCTAATTTAGTATAAATAATAATTTAGTGTGTGTTTTTGTTCACATCTTACATTTTTACTAATAGTGAAGTGCTAGTTGAATAATAATGCCTCCCTGTGATCTCTGCTAATGAATAATCGCCGATACTCTGGAGAGACTAGAAAGTAAAGTGCGCGCACTCGTGTGTTTGCCTGTGATTTGTGTGTTCAGATGCGACTTCCTGATAATCTCTAATAGTGCATAAGGCTATATGAATAATTATTTTTGTGTAGTTCAAAGACAGCAGAAGAGTCTGCATGCTCAGAATTCACTCATCTTTTTTTTTAACTCATACATAAGTAAGATTGTTAATCAAAATACAACAAAATCCTGTGAAAATCCAGTTAAAGGGGCCACAGGAGAGAACTTCAGCTCTTGTACTGGCTGAGAAATCACTTCATCATTGTATTTTATATTCACCTCCTGGATAAATGCTCCAGTTGGTTCTATTTAATGATATTGAGAATCTGGACTCTCTTACTAATGGGTGGGATGCTGATAGGTTTCCAAATCGTCCCTTTTACTGAGAGATTTGTGTGGTCTGTAACCTGCTTGTGTACCTTTACTGAAAAACTAAAATCTGACCACATTAATCTGTTATCACATAATATGAGAGGAGAGGGTCGCTCACTTTTATACTTTGCTCCATTTATAAAGCTGGTTTTGTTGAGAAAGGGCATTTATTCGCATTGCTGTTACATTTAAAGAACACCGATTTTTACACGTTCAGAGCTGTATGACTGCAGCACCTTTTGTAAACATTCAAGGCCACAATAATGCTGCCTATTTTTCATAAAAGTCAGATTTATTCTCCTAATATTAAGAATGCTGGATAATTAATTGATTACTTTCACAAAAGATTTCTTATCAACTAGCACATTTAATGAGATGTCAACTTATTGTGCATCAACTACAGTTTTCTGTTGACAAATGTACAAAAACATGCCATACAGTTAAAATTTTAAAAAGTTGGATACAGTGTTTCCCAAAAGTATTAATGCACCTTGAGCTTTGTCTACATCATGGCATGTTCAAATCACGAGCTTCAGTGTATTCTATTGGAGTTTTCCATTCCATAATTTGGAATTGGAAAATCATGCTTGATTTTAAAAATAAAAATATTAATAAAAATGCAATCAGTCTCTTTTAGGTACATACTCTTAACTGCCTCCAGATGTCACCAACATGTGGGGAAAAAATCTGGATTTGCCACTTAATATGTTGACATGAGACTTGAACACAGCTTACTGCACTACAAAAGTATACAAGTAGTTTGTTTAGTTGTTTTCTCTGTACCTCAGGTTGATTTCTTGGCCTTGGAGATGCGCAAGGGGAAGGTGAATTTCCTTTGGGATGTGGGTTCAGGTGTGGGAAGGGTTGAATATCCCCATCACACAATCAACGATGGAAACTGGCACCGGATAGAAGCGTCTCGGTAAGTAGAACGTAAATTCAAATCTTGTGTTGCACTTTCGGCAAGATGTAGTAAGCCAATCATTTTGCAGTTTATCACAAACTCAGCCGAAGAAAAATATGAAACAATGTTCTGCCTGCTTTCACAATATTTTCCTGGTACCTTGTCTTGTCCTACACCTCTCTCACATTATTTAACAAATAATAATCAATACCAACAGCGAAGACAAAACAGCAGAAACCCCAAAACATTGTCTTACTCATGCTAGAGTAGAAAGCATGTTTTTACAGCTGGGAAATCTAGAGTTTGCAGTCTTGTCAGCCTTTGGCACATCATTACATAGATTCACTACAATCTATTTTCCCTTCCCTCTGTAAGCGGCAGTGTTGTTGTTTACACACTCGCTCATTCACATAGAGGAAGAGTCCCACCTGCTCCATGCATTTTCCATCAGAGAGACTTCCCAGAGGTGTTTACTGATGGCATCACACAGACTTCTCTGTCTTTAAAATATTCCCCCACTGCTGTATGTTACACCTGCCTTGAAAACAAACTTTCAAGGTGGATGGTTCATATGGCTGTGAGGAGAGGTTCAGTCGGCACACACAGTGTGTTTTTGTCATTTCGGTTTACAATCAAAAGGTCAAAGGAAACTAATATCAGGTGAACACAACATTTAGTCACTGTAGGAAACATATAGAACTTGTTGAAGTATTTGACCTTATTGACCATTACATAGCAGTAGATTGGTTTTCAAGTCACCTCAGTGCCACAGGGCTCTATATTAGGTCCCCTTCTACTTATAAGCTATGTCAGCAATCTTGGTCTAAACATCTCTGATGTTGGGGTTGATAACTTGCTTAACTTCAAACCACATGTAGAGAAACTTAAAACACTGAACTTAAAACCTTTTTTCAGAATAAGTGGCCATTTTTACCCCTGAGTAGACATGCCTCAGATGACCGAGAGTATATGAGGCAATCTCAGGTTGCTGACTTCCTACTTCTGTTCCTGTTCCTTGCAATGCAAAATGCTGATCATTATTTTCTTCATCAGCAAGATCACTTGTTTCTTTCTGTCCCATTTGCACTGGACTTAGTGCTGAAAAAACTGCAGTATGACTGGAAAATGACAAGGTTCATTTCATTGTACGCTTCTAAATAAAACACTGAGTCCTTGAGGTCAGTTCCATGGCAACTGTTTTCATTTAGAGTGGTTTGTAATTTTAATGTTTAACTGTCCTTTTTGTATTTGTGTTTGATACTTAGTGAAAAATAAATTTTTAATCTGAGTAGAGTATTCCAGGTTAAATATAGGTTAAGCAAATATGAAATTTAATGACATTTACTGTACTGCCTTGTTCTCATCTGCAGTAATGGTCTAAATGGCACCATATCAGTATATGCCTTGGAAGGCCCTATGGCTGGCATGATGCCAACCCCAGCCAGTGCCAACTCACCTAAAGCTTTCACCATCTTAGACGTCGACCAGAATGCCTACCTGTTTGTTGGAGGAATTTTGGGCACTGCAAAGGTATTTGTCTGTCAAAGACATGACTAACCTAGCTGTGCTTTTTTTTAACCTTTATTTTTTTCTTTTTCTGTCCTGCAGAAGGCAGAAGCAGTCAGAGCATCAACATTTATAGGCTGCATGGGCGAGACCTTCTTGGATGGTAAACCTATCGGTCTGTGGAACTACAGAGAGAGAGAGGGAGACTGTAAAGGTTGTGTTGTCAGGTATGCAGATACATTTCTTATTTTACATCAATATTTCTTGTTTATGTTTGTCCTGTTGCTGTATTTGTGTTTGCAATTTATCATGGGAGTTAACGGACGCCATCTTCTCTTTTGCGTCTTTTTTTTTCTGGGTTGTGAAGCGTTTTTGGAAGATGGATGAAAACGTTAGGAAATCTGATCCCTCTGTGTTCTTGTAGTCCTCAGCGAACTGATGGTGAGGGGACAGTCCAGCTGGACGGTGAAGGCTACGCTGCAGTAGGACGACCCACAAGGTGGAACCCAAATGTTTCCACCATCACCTTCAAGTTTCGCACTTTCTCTTCTGACGCGCTGCTCATGTATCTGTCCACTGAAGACATGGTATGTTTGCAACAGAGACAGATGACAGGAAACAAACCTGCACAATTTATGAAGTTATATCACCAGCATAGAAATCTTTTTTTGGCTTGCATTATATAAATATATTGATCCCTACACCTCTCTCTGTTAATGTTGCTCTTTGCAGAAGGATTTTATGTCTCTTGAGCTGTCAGAAGGAAAGGTGAAGGTGAATTTTGACCTGGGATCAGGAGTTGGAAGAGCCCTATCAGCTAAACGCCACAATGATGGACGCTGGAAAGCTCTCACCGTGTCGAGGAACAAGAAACAGGGTACTTGTGAGAATTCATAGTCTTTAGGACATGAAAGCAGATGTAAAAAGGTTACTGAAAGTGTCTCTTACCTGGACATAGCCACTGTGATCGTTGTGGACATCGATGATGGTGCTGAAGAAAAGATTGTGGCTGTATCTCAGGGCTCAGCCACTGGTCTGAACCTGAAGGAAAACCAGAAAATCTATTTTGGTGGTCTGCCAACGATCGGAAACTACAGGTACAAACATAAAATAAAAAACTCGTAAAGCATAAATATAGAATCCGTTTTTATATAAACATGTTCAATGTTCACACCTCCAGCATAAGGAATTGTTTTTTGTAAGTGTGCTAATGCTTTATGTTCTGTTTTAACAGCATGGGATCCAGGTAAAACAAAAAATGAATTTTACATTCTTTGTTTTAGAAAAAATGTTCAAATAGTTCATCACTGCATGATGCTAGCAATGCTGATAAGGCTGTGCAGCCCACAGTTAATGCATAATGTTTTATTGGCTTGAATATGAAGGCCTTTGCTGCAAATCACTTTTATGTCCTTTATTAGCCAGAATTTGATGTTTGTTCAAACATTTTTGTAATGCTTTTCAGATGTAATCACACATATTCTGTCATGTTAAACACACGAGTGTATTTAATTGGGACGTCATGTGATAGAACAAAAGATCACTGGTAGAGACGGCCCCGGCTGTTATAAAAAAAACACTGAGGGGATCAGTGCATTATGCTTGTCATGACTCTCATATTTTTAATTTGTAAAAAAATTGTGGAAGCCACACATATTTTCTTTCCATTTCACAATTATTCTTGGTGTTGGTCTTTCATATCAGCCTGCAACCTTTGTAAGTAGTCATCTTGTTTTTCAGTCCAGTTGAATAAAACTTTCAAGGTCCATATGTTTTAGAATAAAGCAAAAGAAAAAAAAAAAAAACATAAAGCTTTTACAAAAACATGATTGGTAGATTTTTTTTTCTTCTTCTTTTGTGGAAATTCAGTGTACCGTATTTTTCAGACTGTAAGCCACTACTGTTTTTCCCCACATGCGACTTATAGTCCGGTGCAGCTTTTGTGTTGATTTTTCTTCAACCACCAGGGGGCTCTTTAGCAGGAAGTGAATCATTGGAAGTCAAAATTGTCAATCAAAGAAGAAAGAGCTAATTTTCATTTAGAACTAGCACAAGCTAGCAGCAGGCATAATGGAGAAATTTCTTCAAACTCATATGATGCAGCTTTTAAGTTGAAGGCTATTGATCTGGCAGTACATAGAGCCGCTGCACTCGGAGTGAACGAAACCAGGGTTCGGCTTTGGAGAAGGATGCAGCCCTTATAGCCCGGTGCGGTTTATGTATGTACGTTTCCAGTTTGGTTTTTTTCTTCCAAAAAATGTGTAGGTGTGGCTTATAGTATGGTAATTGTTCTGTTTGGGGGAAAAAAAAAAAAAAAAATGTTGTTTTATTTATATTGTAAAACATCAGTTAACTCTTTATCATTTTTAGATATTAGGAGCCATTGCGGACGCTCCACAGGTTGTGCCGTTTCCTGAGTCAGGTTGCAAACCACTGCTCTATCACATAAAATTAAATAAAATACATTGAAGTTTGTGGTTAAAACATGACAGAAATATTAAATTTAAACAATGCTAATGGTTTCCATCCCTGTCCTTTAATATTAATATTTTTTGCTAAAATTTTACACTTTATTGTGATTTTGGAGCCCAAATCTGCTAAAGTAGAAAATGTGGATGATTATTTTATCCACATTTTCTGGACTTGAACATTTGTTGTCTAAAGTTGAAATTCCCCAAACCCTTGATGACTTCAACTTCATCGATATGCACAAACGGCATATTCAAAAAAAATTCTTATTGAATTCCAGTCTTCATTCAGCTTCAGATCATGATGCAATCATTTCACGGCTGAAGTAATCCAGCTTCACTGCGTAGAGACAAAGTCCAATGAGCTTGGGATTTCTCATGATAATTTCATTTAGTACTATGACTGCTATCGTTTTAGGTCAGAGGTGAATCTGAAGAGGTATGCAGGTTGTCTCAGAGACATTGAAGTCTCCAGAACTCCATACAATCTGCTCAGCAGCACCGACTATACAGGGGTCACTAAAGGATGTAATGTCGAGGTAAGTTTTTCACTTTGGAGTTCATGTGAGATGCCTTTACAGAAAGCAGTTGGTTTGTGACCTATTGTGGACTCTAAAATGTAATTAACACTTCTATTTGCATGTAGATGTGGTTTTCTTATAAGGTTTTATGAAAATAACATAACGCATAATAAATAACATTTGAAAAGGCCTTGGCATTTGTTTTTGTCTACTGCTTCATGTTATTCCGTACTTGACCCCAGCTCTTCTACTGGTCCCGCTTTAGTGCATCATTGATTCTGTCGTTCGCTGTGTAGCCTTGCTCTGTATTGATGCAAAGAATAACGGGAAGGACAAGAACGCTAAAGCCAGTTTAAGCTAGCTCCAGCTTTTTTATTCCTTTTTCCACATATTGAAATATCAGTGCAGAACCCGAACCTGCTATGCATTCTTCAAAGCAAGAAACAGCCTTCATGATGAATTCAGTGCAGCTACTCCATTCATGTAATTAAAACCTAGCCTTGCTCACATAATGTAGGATATGTAAAGGATTAGAAAGTTTCTGGGTTTTGAAGTCATCTCTTTATGTTGTTCATGTGAATCTGAATGTATTTTTGCTGTGCGAACATAAAGCTGCCTGTAAAGTTTTATTCCCATTTTTTTTTAAATAATAGTTTGAAAAATGCATTTCACGTCTGCTGTAATCTGCCTGTTGACTTTTTGATGCCACAGTTTTATTGTGAACCCTTAACTAACGCATTCCTTGTTTGTATTAATATCTCAGAACCTGCACACAGTGAGTTTCAGTAAGCCAGGATACATGGAGCTGGGTGGCCTGTCTCTCGAGGTCGGCACTGAGATCAGCTTGTCCTTCAGCACTCTGTCGGACTCTGGGATTATACTGCTGGCAGTGGGAGGGGCTTCACCTGCTTCATCACAGGTTACCTGTTTTATCTCTCGTTTCTCTCACTACAGCAGCACTTGCAGGAATCTGATCAGGCTGTGATGTATCAGTATGCTGCTAGGAAATTATGTTTGAGGTATTTTAGGAATTTGGTAATGCAAATGGCTGAGAAAATATGGTTTGCAGTTTGCTTTTACATATTAAATTGCACAGTTATATTGTGAAATGTCTTCAGATGCTGTCTTCTAGATGTTCAAAGTTTTTGTTTGTTCATTGAGTATTTCATACAGCTGACACAAAAAAATTAAAGTGTAGGAACATGCTTCTTTTTTTAAATTCAGCATATTAAAAAAACAATCCTTCACTTTATGGAAAGGCAGTAGATACAGTATAGAATTAATATATCAATTACTTGTTAGTCGATCAATAAGATCAGTCAACTTTAAATTAACTTATTAATAGTTAACTTGCATCCCTACTTAGCATATATTTTATTTAGCTTCTGGAATGGCCTTCACAAACCCCCAACTTGAATGGATAATTTGTGGACTCCTTGATTTTTTTAATTTTTCAAAAAAATAAAAAATAAATAAAATATATCAGTCTAAATTAACTATCTGTTCTATCAAGGAGGAAAGTTTGGATAAACAGAACTGCTCTAAAAGTTTGTATGTGTTAGAGTTGCAGCAAATTTAGGGACATCTGATCAAGTGTTTAGTGATGTGTGCATTTATATTTTTGAACATTTGCTGTTATCCATGAGAAAATCCATGTCGATTTAAACTTGTCTACATACTTTTTCTTCTAAAAATATACCAAATTTGTTGATTCAAAAGTAAAAACTTGTAGATTAGTTGAAAATGCCCCTTATTTAGAAACTTCTGACATGAGTTATACATGCATGCATAGATGGTTTTTGCACTGATGTGCTTTTTTTTCTGCCTAAAGGTTCGCAGGCCAAACTTAAGTTCCAAGAGAAGACGAAGGCAGTCGGGAGAGGTGAGTATCTGTTCCCTAAGTGAATTATGATTACATGAGTGCTTATTAATGAGATTTGCATTTTTTGGCAGCTCTGCTAATTGGATTTGGTTTTATGCAAAAAAAACAATCCACTCTCACTGATTCTGCAAAAAGACACAAACTTGAAGATGTGCAGAAGCTTTTTGTAAATGTAATATCATATCCTAGCTGACTAAAGCAGCATCATCTCTCTAAACAAATTAAGTTTCCATGATTTAGAGGTTAATCCTCAGATGGAAAAAAAAAATACTCAAACGTGCACACGTTTCCATCTGTGGATAAACACAAATTCAAACATGCAAACTAGAAAGTGTTGGCGTTTGAGAATGTGATAAGAGGGCGAACGGAGGGCTACCTGCAGCTTATCCGTCATCGATGGTTGTTGGGCACATAAATCTATTTTTACAAACTATGCTGGCAGGTACAGCGTCCGTGTGCAGGCATGTGTGTGGAGAAAGGTTAAGTGAGGTTAAAAACACCATCAACTCAACTTGGCCCTGACTAATGGCTGGTTTAGAGAGGGACGAGGGGAGTGGAGAGGACGAGGAGAAAGGACAAACACTGGAGGGAGATGGGTGTGGGATTCACCGGGACGAGAGCTGTAGCTAAAAACAGGAGAGGAAAGATTAGAGAAGAAAAAAACTTAAAGTGAGGAGGCATTTGGAAGAGCCTTACACTTCTAAAACTAAGACGAAGGAAAAAACAATTTCTCCAGCAAGAAAATTACTTGCCATTATGATAATATGGCTGTTTGAAGAGATTTTTATTTTTTCATGAGTTATTTAAAGAAATGTAGAGAAAAGTATAACTGTCAAAACAAGAGCCTGAAACTTTCTTTGTGAACCAGAATTGAGTCATGAGTCCTGGACTGTGGATTCAGGTTTTTAAAATAAACTTCCCTGCTTTATTTCTTATGTTTCAGTGCAAATGTATCTGCAGAAATGAGATGCTTTGTGGTTAAATAACACTGAATGTGTAAAAAAAAACAAAAAAAAAAACTGGAAGGACTGTCTCATTCTGTGGATCTCATGATAAATCAAAACGATGCTCCTGATCTATTATGGCTTGTGAAACTATTCAGACCCCTGAAAGCTTTAGAGCCGCTGACTTGAATGCTGGTCTGTTTGGTTTCGGGAAAGTCTTTGAGTTGTTTCCGTTTGAGAAGAGTTATTTCCCATTCCTACTTGCTAAAGTCCATAAATAGACACCTTATGCTTTAATTTGCTATATATATTTGTATGCATTTCTTTTACACTTGAGCGATTCTATGGGAATCCGCTATCCTCCGACACGTTTGACATGTCTGTTCACGTGTGTTTGTCCGTCCATTGTATCGGCGTATGAGTGTGAGATGGCGCAGCCAGAGCCATGATGTAGCTACATCTCAGTTCAATTTGTCCCCGACCTCAAATTGAAATTCCATTTTCAGGTGGTAAATTGTCTCCCACTTCGCCCTCTGGCACACGGTGAATTAAAATTCAAATTAGCCTGACCCTGCACCGCTGCTCTCTAGCACCTCTGTGGCTCTCACTCCTCCTCTCCCACCCAATCTCTATCTAGTTCGCTGTTTTGCTCTCTGCCCTCTCATCTCTCCCCCCTATTATCTCCTCCTCCCTGCTCCTCTCATCTCTTATCCTTTCCTTCTTGCTTTCCACTCCTCTTTTTCCTTTTTATCATTTTTTTACACCCATATCTGTCTCTACTCATCTCTAGTTTTTTGTTTTCTCCTTAAATCCAGTTTTCTCCCTTTTTTTGTCTTCTCACAAGCAGTTTTCTTTTCGGGTAGTTTACTGAACCTTTTTCTTCTCTCTCTTTGCCATTTTCTTTATAATAGAAGTGTGAGGTAGAGCTGTGATGAAAATTTCGATTAGTTTATATTGGAAAAAGCTTTGGGAATTCTTGTAAAGTGAGACGAGATTGCTTGTGTTGATCCAGACGGCGGCTGCCAGTGACTTTTAACCAAGTTTTGAAAAGTTTTCAATAATTTGAATTTATTATGTTTTGTGTTACGCTTCAAGGTTTTAGAATAATTGAGCAATTTACTGAAAGATTAGTTTTTGCACATTGAATCAAAACCTTAGGACTTGTTGCCTGGAGTGAATTTTCTCTTCCCCTTTGTGCTCAATGTTAAAAGTTTAAAACGAGGTTGCTTCAATCAAAAAGTCTGCGATCAGTTTGCATTTTTGTGAAGTGATGTGAACATATTTAATGTTTTTTGTCTCAAACCAATCACAAGTATGTCTTGCAGTTTTTGTTGCTCTCTCAAAATGCAATATTACTGACATAAATGTTTTTACCAAGGCAATTTTAACTTAATTTAAAAAAGGATTTGATTTCTTGAAATGAAGTCATTTTATAATTTTTTTTTTTAATTTCTGAAAGTTGTCTGCCTGTTTCACGCCTAATATGTTTCATCTCGATCTCCTGCAGCCCTACCTTTCTGTCATGCTGAACAAAGGCTCTCTTGAGGTCCTAATAAATACCGGCAGTCATAATCAGCGTCACGTCGTCAGACGACCTGACCAAGGAAACCTGAGCGACGGCAGAGAGCATTCGCTGCGCATAGAGAGGCTGCCTGGCAGGTGAGTGAACGACATTTTTCTGTCTGTTCTTCCTGCTGATGGCACGCTTTAAGATTTTATGAATGCTTCATCTTATTAATGTCTCCTCTTCACCAGATCCTTTGCAGTCCAGGTGGATGAGGACCCCAAGAGGGAGGCGAAGCTCCCCAATGACCAGCCAATTAGGCTGCAGCGCATCTTCCTCGGTGGTATTCCAGCAGACGTGGAGCAGACGTCCAACAGAGTCAATGTCCCATTCCAGGGATGCATATGGAACCTCATGGTCAATTCAGTGTATGTTTTTGTTTTTCCTCAGTTGATGGGTTTAGAAAACTTCAAGCAAACCAAAATGTGTCTCTACAAACTCCACGAGAATGTTCAGCCTGGTTATTTGTTAAATAATACAAAATACGAATACAGGAAGCAGTGAGAAGTATGATTCCATCTTAAAAATGGCATTAGACTTTACACAGCCTTGATCGTTGCAAACCCTCATCCATCAATGCAAACCGCTCTAGAGTTCATTTGGCAGCGTACCCAGACCACCTTACACGGTCTCGTTAAGGTTGTTTTGGTCCTCACCTTAGTGCGACTGCTGTGTTTACATCTACATAAAAGAACGGCGCTAATGGAGAGGATGAACCAGAGTTTGTTTCAACTGGACTAAACACCAGGTGTGAAAACATCCCTCGAAGCCATCGTGTAAACACTCTGCTGAATTAAAGACTAGCTAATGACTGCAGGAGATCAATACCGGTATTGCTGCTGTTGGTGGTGATGAAAGCCGGCGTTTTGTTCTGCCTGAGCAGCATCATTAGTGTTGTCTTATTAACATATTCATAACTTAAGCAACACTTACTCACCTTTGTTTGTTTCCCTGTTTTACCAGTCAGTGACCTCCCATCATCCCACTGGGAGGTCACTGATGGTGTAACATTTAGTGGTTATTGTCAGTGGTTTCAGCTTCCAACACACTCAAACGAAAAACTGTGTCATTGATAGGAAATGAGGCGGGAGTCTCTCAAAATCTAAGAGACAAAAGAAATGTCAGTTTTGGAAAGAAGCTGCTTTCGTAAAATTTTTCCAGTCAGAAAAATCATATTGGTGACAATTACAATTTGGTATGAGATATGAATATATACTTTTTGGCTTAGCTTCAGTACACACAGCTTGACTATATTCCTTATGATTACAGTTCCAATGCATATTTATTTACATAAATTGCTGTAGCAAACTTCTGGTCCAGTGTTACCTTGAATCTTGGGTCTGTAAGGCTCCCTTCACACCTGACTGAGACCGGGCCAATAGGCGCCAGGACCTCCATGATTGTTTCAGATCTGAAAAAGCTAGTTTCAGTAAGAGTGCCGTCATGGCAGAGTGCTTTTAGTACTCAGAAAATTGCTTTTTTTTTTAATGCAGCTCTCCTGACCATAACACAATGTTTTTACTAGAAGGAGTATCTACACTAGGATGTTTAACAATCTACCTATGCAGTCATTTCAGCCGTACTGTTAGGAAGCAAGCGCCAGCAGGACGTCAATCAACTTGGCAAAAGCTTTTGTGGATCCAGGCGAGGGGAGTTTCTGTTCAGGTTTCTGGAAACATGCACAATAAATCTAATCTGCGCAAGCCTTTGTGTGTGGGTCTCAGCCAAAATTGTGCATATAAAACTTATTATCTGTGTAGTTTTTGTTGATCACTGTGAGCTTATCACACTAAAGCTCAGAGCCCTGAAATTAGTTTTTGAATATCATCCTACAACCGATGTATAATTGTAAATCCTAGTTCAGCAAGTGCCAAAGCAGTAATTTCAAATGGGGGACATTTTTATGCAAAATGACAAAGTGTCAATCTGAAAGGTTTTAGTAACGTTTTTTCAACATTGATTACTCTGTATATATATGATTAAAAGATGACTTTTATATATTCATCTGCTCTAAATGTTGTAGATCTTTTAAGAAAACAGAACTGTTTCACTTACTACTGGACTTCCTCAGATTATTTATTTTTCAAAGGGTGGCATATATTTTGACAATTTTATTTTGTGGCTGTGAAAATGAATGTTTGACTTTTGTCTTTTACATGTAAGAAAAAATTACTTTCCCCCCCTCACCCCTCAGGCTGCAGGGACAAAGATACTCACTGCTTTCCTGGTGTTTGTGTTGTAGCTTTAAAAAAAATATAAACATTATTGAGGAAATATAACACACATCTCGCATTGTTCTGTTGCTTCCCTGTGCCTCACCTCACCATGCAGCCATCATTTGGCCTGTTTGTCTTTCAGTCTTTCAGATTTCTCCAGGCCCGTTTCCTTTGAAAATGCCGAAATTGGCCAGTGTCCAAACCTTGCTCCGCCTCCGCCTCCTCCTCCCGTACCAGAAGAGGAGGAAACCACGGAGAAGAAGGTGGACTCAAAACCAGTCCGTCCTCCAGTCACCCCGGCTCCTCCCAAACCTCGTCCCGGTCGCCCAGATGTAAGTGGGAGTTCTCACACAATCTGACTAACGGACTTGTAAATTTCACATGGACCACATAATCCATGTATTTACTCATAAGCGCAAGTAGGAAAAAAAAAAAAAAAGATTCACACGTTTGAAGGAGCAAACAGATGTCCGCCTCCACTATATTATGTAGTTTCGACTGTTGGAGGCATAATTCAAAGAACAAACATGCTCCCATTTCTTTCTGATAAAACACAGCCACGGCCCTCTGTACTACCTTGGAGATTTATCACGCAGCACTTGTACAGCCCATTAACTCTTCTTTATAGTCGCTTTAGCCTTGAGTCACTAAACTCCACCTTTGGCAGCTTGTCAGGCGGTGCAGAGCCATAGTCTTACACTAGGCTAACTGTGCATGTCATTTATGTTTTATGAGTGCACAGGAGCCAAACGTTCTGAACTAACGTTTAGACGCTATGCTAAGAACCTGGCAGTGAGTGGCCTATTAAATACATACTCTTAGCATTGGGACAGATAAGAGCTATTTTACACATTTAATAAATATCTTGCAGTAGCCATCGGTTATCCGTTACCCACTTAGCTGCTAAACTACACCTATTAAAGCACATTGATCATGAAGCCAAGAGCCAAAGAACTGTGCCACCTCAGCTATAACTCTGTAGTTTGTTGCTTTATGGGCTCCAAGTTGCTTTTATGATAAAGACTGCAGAATGTGATAAGGCATAGGTCTGCCAGATAAACGGGGCTAACTGCCTTCAATGAACTTCACTTTGCTGGGAACTATAGAAAAATGGAGATTTTAAGACTTCAGTGATTGGTCATTATTCCAGTGTAAATGAATAAAATGTATTTAGCACGAGTTATACCAACCATTTAAAGGGTTTTACACTAGAGCGGCTTCCGCCCATTAGTACACACATTCACGCAGATCAGTGGGCAACTTGGGCTCAGATTCTTTGCCCAGGGTCACATTGGCATGTGGGAGGAGATGATGAATCAAATCCACCATTTTTAGATTGCTAAACAACTGCTCTTCTTCCTGAGTCACAGATTCACAGAGCATTACAGTATGAACTCTATGAAGTTAATTTGAGTTCGACTGTGGGGCTCTGTTCAGCAGATGCAGATGGAGGGACTTTGAATGCATTTTGTTCTGGTTCAAATATTTCTTTAACACTGTTGGGACATCTCCAAATATGAACGGCTTCAAAAATCCCAGTTCGGATCATCAACTAGCTTCAGGATTGGTTGCTTAATCATTAATTTTAAATCACAAATCATGTTTTGTAAATATCCTGTATTATTACAACACAGTGATGTTTGCCAATATTAGAACAAGTGTCAAGTAAATTGGAAAAACAATTTAAATGTATAGGTTTATTTTAGACTTTTTGTGACCAAAAAGATGTTTTGTCTTCTAAACTGACGAAACTGTTTTATTTTTATACAGTGAATTCCACAAATAGAGCTAAAATAGAGCCACACACACAGTACCCTTAAGGGAAGTTTAAAGCTACAACTTCAGGCATAGGAAGATGTATTGTTGATGCATCTTGTAATAAAAGAAGCTTTGATAAACCAGACATTTCCTTTTATTCCAGAGAACGTTACAGTTGCACTGAAATGCATCACTTATGAAATATGACAGTTTTATTTTCAGTTGGCTGCAAACAAAGTTTAATTTCCTTGAATGTTAAGAAAGTCACAGCAAAGGGAAAGCCTTTGCAGCGATGTGATTTATCCTGATGACATCACTGCTTCGTTGCTCTTTGTGCTTCTCTGCTTAATCTCTGCGGCCGTCGTTAAACTCTTCCTTCCTGCTCTTGCGCTGCTGACCTTCAGGAGGCCACGCCCCCTGCCCCAGCTGCTGCCACACCCACCCCGCCTGCTGCTGTAGCGCCACCTACTGCTAAACCGGATCCTGGCTTAGACATGGTATACACTCACTCACAGACTGATGTCTCTTTAAATCAGTACTTTTTGAGAAAACACACACTTGAACTAAACATCAGTCTGTAAAGTTTTCTGTGTCTGCCCTCTAGCCTCTTTTCAGGACAAACTGATGATAAAGAGAAAAGTAATTCAGGCCACATAACAGTTTTTTATGGTTTCCAGCATTTACTATACGATTTTTTAAAGTTCCCGGACGTTGTACAGTTTCTCTTTCAGGTTTTTACTTTAAAGGCTTAAGCAATTAATTGAGCTGTTATACTTTAGTACAACTAGTTTATGAGTTCAAATGTTTTCCAAAATGCATACATTTAAAAAAAAAAAGGTCAGCCATACTTTTAATTTATGATAGAATCAAATCCCCTTTAAAAGCTGTAGTAGGTAACTTTTATAAAAATATTGTTTTCATATTTGTTAAAACTGATATTACACAAGAGATAATATGTGGTTCTACTGCCATCTGCAGAAAAATCAACCAACCAATCAGTGAGGACGAGGGTCTTAAAACTGTCAATCATGCTTGTATGTGCTGCTCACACCCTCCCCTTTTCTCTCTGCTGCGCTACAGTTTGTCCCCCACACCGGATTAGCCATTAGCACAGCTGCAGCAAATCAACAATAAGCTTTTACGCACCATGGAGAAGGAACGTGTTTATCAAGTCTGTAAAGACCATTATTTACCTTTTTGGAAGAGGTTATTATGCAAAATGTACCCTTTTTTAGCTTTATACCATGTTTTACACATACAGTGTTTCTTTGACTCATTGATGCTTATTTGTAAAAGCCTTCGACCTCCCATGTCAGCCTGCTCCTGCAGCGCTCTGCAGTCCACAGCTGAGCTCGTCTCCCACAGATTAGCAAACACCTGGAGGAACTACACATCTAAACTGAAACGCTCCTACACAGTTGTAAACAGAATGGATGGATGGCCTGGAGAAGCATTGTTATGACGATGCGCTGAGGGGAGAGTGACATATTTCCCTTTGACCAATTCAGATACGGCTGATATGCAAATTTCTTTTATGTTTGACATATACAGCATTTTTATAACAACTGGCAGTCCAGTTACTTGATTGTGCTATAAAATGGCACTATGGGCCTGGAAAACCCATAATAGCACCCTTTAAAAAATAATAGCTCAAAATCTGTTAATCTAACGAGTTGCTTAAAAATCCAATTGAAAATACTTGCAGACTTTTGTTTGCCTTAATATAGGGAGGCTTCTATTCAGTCGTCTCCTCTGAATCTTGCTATACGTCGGACACTGGCGTCCTCATGACTGTTAAGGGGTTAAAGCCTTTACACACTCAAGCATCCATGTAATTCTAATTAAATTAATTATTAATTCCTCCAGATTTCTGATTCCATTGGTGTGACCTCAAACGAAAGTCTATAATGGAAAACTGCCTTCCTATTGTTACTTTAATGGAAAGACGCAGAAGGGACGAGAAGGAAGGATGAAAGAGGGTATAAGGCAGAAGACAGAATAAGGTTCAGCCTTGGAGGAAGGGATAAAAAGAGGGAGAGTCTTTCTGAACAGAACACTCCTCGTCCTTTGTTGGCTTAATGGAAAGACGGCAAAGAGCCCAGAGAAGAATTGAAGGAAAAGGTTTCTGAACATGTGACGTCTCTTTTTTTTTGTTAGATAGGGGAAGCATAAGAAAGGAAAAGGAGAGGGAGGTTGAGGAGGCGGAGTAGTGTATACGAGGACAGAATGAGATAAGAGGTGAGTGTCGGCTGTAACAAAGCAAGGTCACAAACTGGGAATGTCTTCACTTGAAAGAACAAGAGCGGTGGCGATTGAGACACATACTGCTGTCTCAGATTCCCCTTTTTATATTAACTTTGTTTCATACTTATAAAGAGTGGATGAAGGATCCACTGACTGTGTGGAGAGTTGTTTACAGAAAGTTAAATTCATTGCATCAGGCAGCCAACACAAAAGCTGCTTTAACAATTCATGTTAATTGTGAACATGAAGAAAATGGGCAAGGATGTGTATTTAGTCCAATTTGCTCTGATCCCTGAAAATAAAATCCAGAGCAACCAAATATCTTTAATAGTTACCAGAACAGACGCCAACTATGCATCGTTTCATTTGTGTAAGTACGGATGATCAGCAGACGTTTCAGATGTTTGATTTTGAGATTTCGGGAATAACGTTCACAGCAAAGCAACATCCTCACACTGTTCAACCTGCCATCTGAAAATGTGAAATAGCTGCAAATTTCCTAAGATCTATCCATCCATTTTGATTTTCAGGTCAGGAAGGGAAGGATTAATCAGATAATTAGTAGAATGGCTAAAGGCAACTCTGGAGGAGCTGCAGGTACATATAGCTCAAGTGGAACAGCCTGTTACTGTTTAACTATTTAAAACTCTCCCTTCATGGACCAATTTCAAGAAGAAATCCATTGTTAAAACTCCAAAGAAATCTTGTTTGCGATATGTCACAAGCCATGAACAAAGGTGTAAACACTTCAAGGAGGTTATTTACCCTAAAGATCCACAGCTGGGGAAGGACAGCAAAGTATTGTCAGTAGAGCTGAAGGCACACCACAGTTTTTTGTGATAACAAAAAAAGAAATCCTAGTAAAGTATTAGTGACGATTTTTAATTTTTACCAGTAAAGAAAAACAGAAGATACCCTGAAAGAAAAGAAGAACAAGTGAGCACAGAGAGGAAGCAGCTGGTACTTAACAGAAAGGAGAAATTGAGTAACAGAAGCGAAATGGGAAGATTTCTGGTGAATATAAGGATGAGAGAACATGAAAGCAAGAATATGGAAATGGATAACAGCCACAGAGAAGAAGTGGGCAGAAAGTGAAAATGAGAGGAGAGAAATAACACTGGGGTAATGGTGGAGGAGGACCTGCTCAGGAAGAATATGACAGCATACGAAGTGGAGACAGTAAAGGATTCAGCAAAACAAGGGAGTCCGTGTATAAGGTTCTGAATTACAGTAGAAATGGAAAATGTATGCTTTAGCATTAGGAGAAAGTAAAGAGTGGTCACACTGCAAACTTTGTCAGAGGAACTAAAGAAAAGCAACAGTCATAGTAAAAAAGAAAGGTAAAGTTTTGGGGGGAAAAAAGCCAGACATGACTAAACTGTAATTTTTAAAATACTTAGAAAAGGGAAAATAAACCTTGGTATTAGACAAAAGACCAATTATGGGAAGAGAATGCTTTAAAAAATAACAACTTTAAAGATACAAAGAAAAATGGTAGAAGTTAAATTTTGCTCCAGAGAGAAAATTTTAATTAAAGTTCAAAAGTGGTGACAGTTCCAGACAAAATAGACATTTCAAACCAGATTGAACAAATGAGACGTAGAGAGCCTAAAAGGAAGTGGAACAAGGAGGATTAGAAAGTTACAACAATGACACCTTGTGGATAAAAGTGGAACTGCAATCTGGGAGTAAAAAAAAAAAAAAGGCAACTAAACTGCTGAACAAATATTTTTTAAATAAGTGTTTCTGTTAAGGAAATAAGAAAATTCATTAGAAAACCAAATTTTCATGATGAAAAAAAAAAGTAAGTTCATTGTTACTATTCAGGGTGCCAATTGTAATGTGATGCTCAGGATGATTACTTTTATTTGAGTTATTGTATTTATAATAAGCAATTATAAGTCTATAATATGAACTCAGACATAAGTCAGTAACTATTTGTAGTTGTATAAAAAGCAGCTCTATAATCCACAGTGACCTACCAATGCCTCATTTGCTCCCATATCAGAAGCAGGGACCCAATTAGAGTGATTGGCAAGTGTTGAACCCGGGTGTTAAGGCTCCTGTTGACAGGAGGAAATGGGAGCAGTGTTGTGAGACCCAGTCAGTGGAGCTGACATGTTGTGTCCAATCTCCAGGACTTGTGTGCTTCAGCTGTGGCCCCGACGTCTCTTGAAAAGGCATATCAGTTTGGACTGACCAGAAACAGTCACATGACCTTCGCCTTTGATGACACCAAAGTCAGAGAGAGGCAAGTCTTTAATTTCAGTGTCTTGTATTTGATTTCCTGTCGGCAGTCTTTTACTGCTCCAACATGACGGGAAACGGTGTGGCTCGTTATGTAGGTGGTAAATCACACAGAACTGTGTGCTGGTTCAACTTTCCCACAGCACCTGGAGAACCCTAGTGGTCAAATGCAGCATGTGCAACATGACAACCCCAGTGAGTGAGCGATACTTTTGACAGGATGAGATTCCCATTCCCAGAAGAAGTGAACGAGCTGACTGATCTATACATTGACACCAGTCCTTGTGCTGGTGCGCATTTATGGTGGAAAAAGGAAAAATACAAACATGCTATCTAAAGGCAAATAATAGCTTATATATTTTTTATAATATGAATCTGGGAAATTGGAAATTGCATCTGCTTTAGTGTCAAACTTGTTGCTTTTATCTTTTGCAAATGTGCAACTTGCCTACTATTAGGCAGCCTTTTGAACTTTGTTTTTAGTTTCATTACAGCCACAAACTTCACTCTGTTGGGACTTCATATGACAGACCCACAGAAGTGAAAATACAGAAAGTATAAAGGTTTTCAAAATGTAGTATTTTACTAATAAAAATCAAAAATCTTTTAAATGTAAATTAACCAATAAAATACCACAATTTAAGTGATCAAATACACAGTTTTCATATAATCTTACATTCAGATATCTAAACATATTATGAATCATATTTTGGCTGCAAAGTCACAAGGGTGCTTTAAACTGTGCCAAAATCTGCAAATATAAAATCTTTTCCCCCAAGAATTACAGTATTAACATATCACAATTTCCTGCAGTTTTTACATTTTCAAAAGAATTGTATTCAAAACGAATAAAACATTTACATAACTGGTTGCTAACATGACTATGCTCTGATCTAAACGGGGATATTCCTGAATATTTTAGATGTGCCCCTGCTCCAATGCAGATTTAGATTCAGAAAACTATTAATCCTAAAAAGCAATTCAATTAAAGTTGGGCCCATTCATTACAGGAAATAAATTCTACACAGCTGAATTAATGGCTGAATAACATCCTCGGAGTATGATCAAATTCTGCAGGGGCCTGGTAATGAACCATTGATTATATTCAGGTGTGTTGAACCAGGGGAAGATCTAAATGGCTGGAGTTGAACACCATTGAGCTACAACATTTCATTGCACCTTTGGGGTTATTATCCAGCATTAGCCTGTTCTTGGTTTCATCCACTGAACAGTTTTCTTAGTTTAGTTTGTGGAAAAAAATCAGATCTTTTTTTTTTTTTTATCATTCTTCAAAACTGTAATGTTCTTCATTGATCTATTATGTCAGTATGAGAAATTGTTTGAAGTACATTGGCAAGATTTATATAAAACTACATATTTTTACTCTGTGAGGCTATAAAACAAACAAGTTAAAATTATAGAAATATTTCTGCATCTTCACAGTTGGATGGGTAATTTTTATTTTATTTTATTATCATAAAATCAGTAACTGTTTCATGCTTACTGTAGTTTAAACTAATGAAGGATAAACAGTTTGAGCAAAGGCATAGAACACCATCAGACAGATTCTACCACCATCTCTCTGATCTACTAGATCCATTTTAATCCTTCACAATCTGCTACAATCCCACCACCCATCCCTACTTTACGATACAAAATGGAAACGTATTGAAATTACAAACTGTGTGGAAATAATTTTTTTCAGTAAGTGAGCCACTCCCCAATGTACAAAAATATTTTTATTATGACTGCTAAGGTGCATCTTGAAAAACAATCTGCATGCCTGTTTGTCTCAGGTTGATTTTGGAGTTCGAGTTGAGGACCAAGGAGCTTTCTGGTCTTGTGCTCTACATGGCAAGAATAAACCATGCAGATTTTGTCTCTATACAGGTATGGCTGCTTTGTACTCTCATAAATGCTCATTTGATTCCTCATTAACTCAATCAGAACAGTCCTAATTGCACTGACAACATAATCAATCACCCTTTCAGTGTTAGACATTAGACATCTCTTATGTCTACTAACTTTATCAATCTCTGCTTATAGATCAAGGAGGGACAAGCCTGTCTTGGATTTGATCTTGGTCATGGAAACATCTCTGACTGTGTTCCTTTCTCTATTAATGATGGTAACTGGCACAAGGTAAAAGCCCTGCTTTATTACTATATTATAATAGATTGCTGTAAAATCTAAGAACTGAAAATCCTGGAGTGAGGTTTCTCAGCCTTTCCCAGAATACAGGAAAAACAATTTCAACTTGGATATACATCTAATGTAGTTTAAATATTTAATATCAATTTCTGTAATGCATTCCCATAAATGTAATATAACCAGATGCTCTTATTAGCCGTATAAAGTTGTTTCAATGCGTCTTTGCACTTTTAAAAGACTTTATCCTAACGGTTTTAAATCTGAATTTGGGAACTATACAGAACGTCTGATTTACATCTGACTTCTCCCTGAAACTGTCCTGTCAGATCCGTGTGCAGCGCACCAAGCAGAGAGGTGTGCTAGTAGTTGAGGGTCGATACATGAAACAGATGTTCAGTCCAAAAACGGTAAGCAGTCTTTCACAGAAGAAAGGTAGATACACATTACTGCATGAAATCAAGCCATCTTAATACAATTAATGATTTCCTTTTTACCAGGCGGACCTTTTAGATGTGGTTGGAAAGGTGTATGTTGGTGGATTACCGCAGAACTACACCACCAAGAGAATCGGCCCAGTAAGGACTTACTGTTTATACAACAGAGAAATAAGTGCAATTCAGGAAAAACACTCTTAAATTTTCTATCCTCAGATTCTCTATAGCATCAATGGATGCATCCGTAACTTTACGATGGGTGGAAGTCCAGTGAGCACCAAGTCAGCTGTAACCGGTATGGACTAATGCATATTTTTCTTCATACACTTTATCTATGAATTTGTGAAACTGTTGTATTAAACATATTTCACGGCTTCCTCCCTTTGCAGGTCGTACTGAAGTGGTTAGTGAGGACTTTAAACTGGACATGGCTGCACCGACCTCCAGTTACATGGTTGGAAGGTGTTTCGTATCAACGGAAACGGGAACCTATTTTGACGGCACTGGCCATCTGAAAGCTGGTGAGTTCACTCAGGTCGCTTCAATAAAACTTAGTCATTAAGTTGCTGGATTGAAACAATTCATCTGGTTTATTAAAAAAAACAAAACATAATGGAAGTTATTTCTTTCCATTCAGTTTCCTCCTATCGGGTGGGTCTGGATGTGTCGATTGCATTCGAGTTTCGAACCAGCAAGACCAGCGGAGTCCTTTTGGCAGTCAGTAACCAAGCCAATGATGGACTCGGTTTGGAGATCGTCGATGGCAAGGTAGTGTCAAGATCCTGTAAAACGCAGATTAAATTATGTTTTCTTTGAATACATGTAAAGAAGATTTAAAAGCTGTGAAATAAATGCTAGCCAGAAAAACCTAATAGCATCCCATTTGTGGAAGGCTAACAGATTTATACTTTGACTATGTGTATTCATTGGACCCGTTGTCGGGCTCCGACCACTCTTACTTCTTCACTTTAACGTAAAATCACACATGCCAACAATTTCTGTATGCGAAAGACTACAGCTGACTGATATTTTAACATGGCAACCATCTCAGACAGAAATATACGGATTTCGGCTGCTGAAATTTATACTAACCTTCCCGATTCCCCAATTTTCCTTTCGTTTAGCTCCTTTTCCATGTCGACAACGGAGCTGGCCGAATCACTGCAAAGCATGTGCCTGAAGGCAGGAGCTTCTGTGATGGCCAGTGGCACAACATCACTGCCAACAAGCTTCGCCACCGGCTGGAGCTGGTGGTGGATGGAGTAAAGAGCCAAGCGCAGTCTCCCAACGCTCGCTCCAACACCTGTGATACCAATGATCCCATCTATGTTGGAGGATATCCTGGTATGGCAGCTTCCTAAAAGCAACTCAGTAAAGATGCCAACATTTCTAATGTACTTAACTTACCTGAACACATTCTCCCTAGCTGGAGTTCGCCAGGCAGCTCTTTCCACCCGCTCATCCTTCAGAGGTTGTATGAAGAACCTGAAGATCACTAAGGCATCCAAGACCATGGATGTGCAGTTCAACAAGGCCCTGGAGATTAAAGGAGTCCAGCCACTGTCCTGTCCTGCCAGAGCTGCCCAACACTACCCTAATCCTATAAACTAGTTTCAACAATGAAAGGGAAACGCAGTCTGAACAGCCCCGCAGCCAACTTCATGCTTTAAAGAACCAAAAGCTGTTCAACCTCCAATAGATCTATAATTATGTTTTAAGTCCCACAAGCATTTATCCTATGCATCATTTCTATTGGCATCAGGATCCTTGTTACAATTTGCAGTATTAGGGGTGAAAATCCACACTTTGAAATACGCCATGTTGCTTAGTCAGATTATATGAATGTTTTGCGTCTCTTTACTTGAACTGTTATTTGCATATCAGTATTTGATTCCTCATACAAACAGAACTTCTAAAGATTGATCATGGATGAGTTTTTCATCATAATAATGACGCAAGACATCCATATGGTGAGATTAGAAAATATGTAAGTTAACTGGAACTTAGTTGCTTGGATTTCATGGCTATAGAAAAAAATTGAGTGCTTCCCAGAAAACATTTTTCCACAAAATCTTTGATTGTTCCTGTCTGTGAAAGAAAAAACATGCATGGCTTTAAGAATGTTTTACCAATAAAATCAGAAAACTTGGGTTTGTTAACTTTAAATAAAGGAGTGCCACTAATCGCCTTCCGAAATAACTTATTCTTAAAACTCTAGTGTGTAATTTAATTACAAAGTAGAAGTCATATATGAACAAAAAGCGTCATGAAAACCAAGAAACACAGCGACAGAGACGAGAAGATTATAAATGAAAACTGTGTTTAGTCTGAAAAAGAAAAGTGCGACTCAAATGCAAACCTAGACGGGCAAAGAGAGAAACAATCAGAAGCTATAAGAGGCCTCAGGTAACTTCATGCCACAATTCAGGTCTTTACTGAAGAGTATCATAAAGTAACTGCTTGGAGACAGCAAGCATAAAATTGGTGGCGGTGTTAAAGTCCTAAACCTGTGGGAGAACTGACTCAACAAATGGTCTACCTCAATGTCCTAGTCAACATTGAGATCCAAATCAATGGCAAGATTCAAAACTTGTAGTTCATTGATAATATATATAATGATTGGGATTGAGCCATTTTGCAAAGACTGGAGCAAAGCATTCAGTGCCTAGATGTGCAAAGTCCATATAGACAGCTGTTGCAAAACAGTGTTTATACAGAGATTTGTCAGGCTTTCACAGAAATGCCTAAAATACAGCTAGATATCTGCAACTCTAACTTGACAAAATGTGCAAAAGCAGTATGTACTCCTTTTATAAGACAGTACATATAAAAAGTATGGGAATTTCTATACTAGTTAGCCAATCAATAGTTGGTGTGACCAAGCCTCACCTGCTATGTGTGTGGAAATTGCTCAGTCTCCATCCAACTTGTTTCCCACTCATGGGAGGCCTGGACAGAGTGAGAGTCCGTCTACCTGAACAGGATGAAGCAGATTTACTGATTCACAGAAAAACAGTCAGACCTCCAACAGCCTTGTGTTAAAAATGATCGACTCGTCACCTATATACAGGTGATAACATTAAATGACATTTAATATTCCTAAATCTTGCATAACATTGAAGTTGCAATTTTTACATTCGTTACCCTAGTAACAAAAAACCTTGACTTTTACCTGCACTTGCAGGTCAAATGCAGCAGAGGGCAGTATGTACCTTCTGCAAAAGCAAAGCATAGACTATAGTCGAAAACCAAACACTTACCGCTATATTTACATGGATACTCCAATGAATTAGTATCTGGAACAATTAAAGAAGGTTTCAAAATCCATCTTCATTGTGCATTCCTGTTTATTATCATGGTCCTCTTTACATCGGATGAAAAGATGGTAAGACATCAGCCCACAGATTTTCACTGCGGCTGCTCGAAGTGGAATGTTTAGAAGACAGAAGAAAGCATACAATCTATCCACAGAACTGGTTTACAGTAGCACGGCTGTTTGAGCTTCTGGATGCTTTTAAACTGACAAGTAAGCACTGATGCACCTGTGAATGAATAGATGTGTGGTTTCAATACTGGGCTTTTAGTACACATCTGTATTAAAAGTGTGCAAAGTTTAATTATGCAAGGAATAGAACTTTTCAAGGTGTAGGTAAGCATTTTCATTCCTCAGCTTCTATGAAACCTTCAGACAGTTTGAACCATGAGTCGTCAGTCACTGCTCAACTAGGCCAGATAATTGGAAAAATTAAGATTCCTCAATAATGCCAATAAAATATTCTTTTGGGTGTGTAAGAAAATTACAAAATACCTTAAACCCTTAACTAGGGCATTTAATTTTTGATTTTTTGTTAATTTAAGACCTCACTGCACTGCCTGGGTTCACGCTGCATCGACTGGTATGGGAAACATTTTACTCCATGAAAGGTGAGTAGGTGGAAAAGTTGTCAAAAGTCTAAAAACACTAGAGGGGAAAAAAAAGGCAAAGTCTTTTGACTTTCATCCATTAAAACCTCTGTGTCCAGTTCACTTAACATAAGGAGGAATGTTTTGGGTTTTAATTGGTCATTTGAACTGTTCAGGACTGAAGGATTACAGGACACAACTTCAGTGAAGAACTAGATGCACAGGTTAGGAAGAGATTTAATCCACACAAAATCAAAGTTATAGGCTCAAATAAGCATCTACATACACCACCAACAGGCTTCTGTCATATCTCTGACTGATTTTTAATCACTACTTCCAGAATTGGTAGAACTCATAGAAACAGGTTAATTTCCCAGCACATCTGTACACCGAGTCTGCAAAGTTTGCTCATCACAACTGTTTTGGTGTGCCTTTTGGGATAGTTTGTGGATTATACTTAAAAGTTAAGTCTGTGCACAGAAACCAACAAATTCAAATGAACTCTGCCATGAGGAGCAGTCAAATATCCAGGCAGAAATGTGCCTGACATTACAAACTTGCTGTTGGACATAAAACCAACAGCATGGGTGGGACTGTATGCTTAATGTAAGCCTGCATGTATATTTTTGATACTGCGTGGATTAAAAAAAGATAGAACCAGTTCAATTTACGAACGTGAGTCTTTTAAATATATACTTACCGTTTGATGCATCATTCCATCCCTTGAAAAAATAAATCCTTAAAAGCCAGAAATGTGTCACTTATGGGAATGAGAAGATTTAAACTGCTGACTGAAACTGTATGCAGATTAACTCGGTGCATAATCTGGTCCTGCTTTACAGTCAGCCATGTATATGCTGCTGCAGCAGCATACAGTATATGGAAGGGATGGACATCAAGGAGAAATACTGCTTCATATAACTGGTAATTAGTTTTGTTATAATGAATCTCTCTACTTGGTATCAGAGGGTAAAAACAACAGCTGCTAGTTAAAAAAGGGTCCACCCTAAGTATATTACAAAATGCATTTTTACGACCAACATGGAGGCAATTATGATTCTTAAAACCGTTAAAATAATGGCAACCAGTATTGGCGTGTCCTTTGCTTAAATTAGGAGCAGGACGCATTTTGAAATTTCTACTTTTTGTTCCATAGTCGAGGAAACGATCACTAAAGTTTTTCAGCGTTTAGTAGCATGTTGATGCACTACTATACCGGTCGTCGTTTTCAAGTGTTGATTACTGTAAACCCGTCATTCCACTTTCCCTTTTTATATCCTAGTGAGATAAAACACCAAGCTACAGCGAAAATCTAAGTCTCGTTTCAACATCAGTCAAAGCATTTGAGCATTCCACGTAAATATCACAGACAGGTAAAGCATTAACCTCTTCAGCTACCATGATAAAATGAGTGTAGTCAGAGAAAAATCGCAGAGTCTTGTTCGACACAAGCTTCTGAACAGAAACCTCCAAAGCAGAGTCGCTGTAAATCGTCTATATATCATAACAGCACCTCCCTTTGTGCCAGATCTGGTGACTTATTGCATGCTGCTGGGTCCTCTTCCCTTTATCCGAGGTGCCGTCCAGATATGTTGGGTTTCCATTTCAGCAGTTCCAGGCTTGTTTGGCACCTTCACTAGCCTCCCGATGCTACACGCACAAGTGTCCTGTTCTTAAAGCTCTAAACTGTAAGCGTCTGCTTTGGGTACGATTCCTCCTACTCCGAATCCAGACCTTGTCAGGATGACTGCATGAGGCCTGTGAGTCGTTTTCCTGTCAGCGATTTTCCCTGGATACAGAGGGACAGGAAGAGAGAGACACAGGGCCATATAAACTATTTGACACAGATTCCCACTGTTTGTTTTTTTTGTTTTTATGTATCAGACATGAGGTGATGACGATAGATCGTCTCGACAAAATGGAAGTAAACAAAAAGTTTTGATGCAAGGTAAAAGGAATAATTATACTGTGAACTAATTTAATGAAAAACAGAATCGATTGTTGCAAAAATATTTAGATTTATTATATCACTATAAACACTTAAATTGAAAGAAATAATCCCTTTATTTATAATTACTAAATCAAAACGTCTTCAGGTAAAAATCCATTGTGTTGCCTCCTTTGTTTTAAATATCAGCAAATATGATAAATGCATTTATCTGCTGAATGTTTTACTATGGAACATCAAAACCCTCCTCCATTATAGTTTACACATAAATACATCATCTACCTCTCACTGAAAGCTACAGCAGCAGTGGACAGTTCAACTTGTTGTGGTTTGTTTTTAATTTTCAGGAGAGGCAATAAGACTCTTACCACACTGCGAGTGAACTTCTCCAGGGAGGTGCGTCGTCCCTGCTCCGTTTCAGGCTACCGGGTCATAGGAAGCAGGAAAAGAAAATAATCTGTGAAGTTATACTTTTCATTTAATAAAGCCAAAAACTCACCAGGTAATTAAAATTGTAAAATGAAAACCAAAAACATATATGATGCGTCAGTTTTAAATATCTAGTGGGTGAGAATGTTGCTCAAGCTCAGAGCGGATGGAGCATCTATACGATTGTCATGTGAGGCTGTTGCACTTTACACATGGACCTAAACCAATCCAGTTCCGGCTGCTCCTTTTACATCTCTTTAGAATGTCTTCTTTCATTATTTCCTTGTATGTGGCTATATTTTGCTTCCCTGTACTTGCTGAAGAAAAATATCCCAAATGCTGCCGTCACCATTTTTTCCTTTAATGGGGATGGTTTGTCTAAAACTTCTAAGGTCTACACAGAAGTGAAAATAAATAATTACTAATTAGGTGATGTCTGACAGCATTCAGCTGCACTGGATTTTAGGTGTCGGGATAAAGGAGGCTAATGCAAATGAATTGTGGTGTGGATGTAATACGACAAATGTTTGCAAGGCGCTGCAAGCTAAACAAATGAGCCGTGCACAGATGACAAACACTCACTTTCTTCCTTGCCATTAGCAGATCCTGGTAGACATTGGAGCGGAGGAAACGTGGATAGCTGTCGCTTTTCATCAGTTTATAAATGTGGTCCTAAAAAAAAAAAAAAAAAAAAAAAAAAAAAAGGAAAAAAAAAAAAAAAAAAAATATTTTTACCAAAAACTCTGGGGGGGGAAAAACACC
>NW_015112677.1:57499-68551 GCF_001443285.1 Poecilia latipinna | reverse complement strand
TGTGGACATTGGGGCGGGGGAAACGGGGATAGGTGTCCCTTTTTATCATTTTATAAATTGGGTCCAAAAAAAAAAAAAAAAAAAAAAAAAAACAGGAAACAGAGAATGAAAGAAAATATCTTTACCACAAACTCTGGTGTGGGTAATACACCACCAAGCCAATAACTAAACAAGAAACAAAACTGGCCAAGTCAGAAGAGAAATTTAACAGGATTTCTGCAGGGTAAAGAAGGTTTCAGTGCACTGCCAAGCAAGAAGCAGTAGGGTAAACATTATTAAAGTCTTCCTTTATGAATCTGTACCATGAAATGAAATTTGATAGACAACCTCAAATATTTCTCCCCCCACTCAGTGGTTCACCCATTTCTCAGAAAGGCATATTATCTAGAAATTACTACACAATACAAACTGAAATTCATTAACTCTGGTGAAGCATGCAAGACAGACAAATCAGGCAGACAATGTTGTAGAAAGTATCCTTTGAAAACACATCTGACATGAATCATTTGAACAAATCTGTTTTAAATATATTACAAAGATCACAGGACCTTTCAGATCCACTTTTGTCTGATTTGAAATATTTTTTAAAAGAATCCAGAGGCACTGCTCAACATTGTTAAATGTAAACTAAGGTCTGCTTTACCAGACATGCTGAAAAAAGTCACAAATTGACATTTCCATTCTTTGATTTACATCAGTATGCAGAAGAGCTCTGTCTCAACCATCAGTGGATCAATTGGCTTGATGAGTTTTTCTGTCCTGTGCTGCACAGGAACATGAGAGAAGCTCAGTTTAAAAAAACTTTACAATGAGTAATGCACCTTGTTTACATGATATTTGTTTTATTTATCTGGTTAATGTGCCACTTCCAAAACAAGTAAATATTCTGTGTGTTTTACAAGTTTTCTGTTTTCTTCCTACCTGGGCGTCCTCATAGCTGTACCGCCCAGGGTCCTTCAGGTTCTGGCTGGTGATTTCATAGCTATGCGAGTCCAGGTTGATGGAGCTGGGTGCGCCCTCTGCCAGAAACTCGGCCCAGATGTCCTGCACCCTCTGCACAACATCCTGCTGGGGGACCTTCTTCAGACCCTGCACTGCCAGCCAGAACCTGCGATGCAAATCACAAAAGATGAAGAGGATAATTTGGTCAAGTTTGTTTATTTTATCGTTATCTTAAAGCTGCTTTTGACAGATGTTGAACAAAAGTTTGTACTTTTTTCAAAATCCAAAGTGAAGACCAAGGGGAATAGAAGATGCTAATCATCAACTACTTGAACTCTTTAATCAAAAGTAAAGTTTTTTCCTTCAATTAATCTGTATTTCTTCCTTAAGTCATAAAAGTCCTTTACTTCAAATCTGAACAAATGAAGAGGTAAACCCCACGTTTCGAGTGATTTATGAGTGTGTCCTTGTTGTTGCCTTTGTGTTCTCTGAGTAGCAAACTGGACATTTCAAGGGTGAGCAACTTAACACTTTGTCTTGCTCTGCATTCGCTTGTCAGTCATTATCAGCCTTTGCCTCTTCACCTGGTAGTTGTTGTGCTGAACCTTCTTCATTTAATGCCTTGCTCTAAACCGAAGCTCAGAAAGTCGATTTAAACTCCTGTCGGGCTCTGGGTGTACTTTAATGCGCGTTGTGAGGCTGTTCTCTCAGGAGCACCTTTATATTAAATCTTGAGACTGAGTCAGGTCTACATCGCTTTCATTTAGGCGATTGGTGTTTATTGTGTGTTTTAGGCTTTAGAGCTGCTGCTGCTGCTGCTACCAGACATATTGGTCAGGTGAAAAAAGTGGAAAAGAGAAGTTATATAAAAGCCTCTTGCTTTTAAATGTGTTTTTGTAACGTATTTCATTTAGAAAATACTTAGAGATGCCTGAAAACAATTTGCAGATCACTGATCAGCCACTTTGAAGCTTGATGAAAATTATGAAATGAATTATGTGATACCGGTAAATGCACCATATGAAAAAGCTCCAGAGCCAAATAACCCTTTAGTCTGGATGATACTGCAGTATGAAGACTCAAATTTAACTATTAGAATCAATAAGGTGTTTAATTCAAATACATTTTATTTATAAAGCACTTTAAAAAAAACAAAAAAAAACAGACATTTTCCCTGTATAAAGAAAAGACAAAATAAAGAATAAAAATCAAATCACAAACAGACAATAAAAAACATCAATTCACGCTGGGTCAAAAAAGCTGTTGCAAAACAGGATGTATTTCATAAGAGACTTATAAACAGGAAGTGAAGATGCCCATCTAATATTTAAAGGCATAAAGTTAAGAAGCCGATTTCCGCCTAGTTTTGAGAACAACTAAAAGCAGCTGGTCAGACGACCTCAGCACTTTGAAATGAGCTCTGTAATATAAAGGAAGCCAGTGAAAGGAGGACATGACAGGTGAGGTGTGCTCATGTCTGTGTGGACCAGTTAAAATACAGGCAGCAACATTTTGAGCAACTTGAAGACGTGATGCTTGACTGATACCAACAAAGTGCATTGTAACAGTCAAGCCATCTTGAAATAAAGACCATGTATTTTTATCCCCACGTCCTGCCGCAATAATATAAAGCCAGAGGAAGGACAGAGATTTAAGGAAACTGTATCATATTACGCCAAAACATGCCTGTGGTTCATTCAGGCTGCAAGAAAGTGAGAAGGAGCTAGAGTTTTAGAAGATAGTGGCTCTGTTATATAATTTTGAGCTTTCAACCTCTTGTTAAGGAAGAAAATATCTAAAATAGTTAACTTTAGAAAACAGTTGGCTCTCTCTCTTCCTCTGGATCCCAGGTCCTCTCGGCGAGCCACGTGTAGGCACAAGGAAAACAACAATGCGTGTTGACGTCACAGAATTAATCCAATAAGAAACAACTTATGAATTAACAACAAAACTGCAGAACAACAGAGACATACATTCATTACCTGAGACAAAAAGATAAAAAGAAAAGGCAAAGACGCGTCTTTGGAGAGAGCTGGTGCAAAAAAGGCAAAATAGTGGCAGCAATCTGACTTCTTACTCCAGGTCGCGAACTTTTATAATGTAGGTGTGTCTTTCCTTTTTAATATATTCAATTAAGGCGTACCTCCGCTTGACCAACTGGAAGCTACCTTGGACACTCAGAAAAACTTAGAACTTCCCCTAATTTACTGCTGTGAACAAAGGCCATTTGCTCTTTTGTTTAACAAACGAAGAGGAGAGCCTCATCCTGAACTCCTGTGGTTTTAAAACCATCTAAATAAAAGATATACAGAGAAAAGGATTTCACAGATATGTGTGAAAGCCGGAGTCTCTCCCGCTATCTCTCCCTACATAAATTCTCAGGAACAAACTTAAATTCTGTAATTAGTTTAAGGAAAGTTTATGTTAACAAACCCAGTTTTGCTCTTCTGCACTCAGCACCCCAAAAGATTGAGTCCTGCCTTAAACCAAAAATAACACATAAAATCAACAGAACAAAATGAGGTACAATTCCTTTTTCTAACCTATGAAACATAATATTCAATCCTAAGTATACAAGTTAACACAATCATTTTCCAAAACCCCATTTAGCATAAATCCTGAGTAATTTTCTAATACTAAACAAAACATTTCATTTAATTCTAACAGTCAGAAATAATACAGTTTTCAGTCAGAGCATGCTATCTATAACTAAGAAAAATATCTTGTAAGGTAAATGTTAGTGGTTTAAAATGTTCACACAACCCAGATGTTCACAGAAGGGTTCTGATCTCCTGTGAACTCGGCAAGGTCCTGTTTCCCAAGGTAATTTAAATGATACTGGCCTCTACCTTCCTGCATATGTTAATCCATGGCCTCCTGTCCTATGTGTTACAACCACAGGGGTCCAAGGAGAAGCTCTACAGATCACCCCATTTTCCTTGGAATACTTACCCAGCCATAGTTTAATTCCAAATCACTAACAGAAACCTGTTCAAAGTTTAAAGATTTGTTCAAAAAGATTAAACTGTATTAAACACTAAAAATAATCATTTTTCTCAACACTCTGCATTGGAACATAGTAGATTCTGAAACACTGGCAGCCTTTTAGACATGTCAGTGTTAAGGTAAGGATCTGTATTCTCCTTTAAAACATGGACATTTCTGTTTTTGCAATGCCAGCTGTACTCATTTCTACTGTAAAATGTCAAAGAACTTTACAATGATTTTGTTTGTTTGTTTCAGACTAATCAGTTAAATATATTTAAAATAACATGAGAACAAATGTGTTTAGAGCATATATTTTTCTAAAACTTCCACAAACTTCCAAGCAATTAAGACCGTTAATCAACTGCTGTATCTCAAAGCCACAGGATGACTACCTCTAATATCATTTTTTTCTCTCTATTGATCTGTGGACGGCCTTAGCAAGTCCACAGATAGAGAGAAACACCTCTGGGGTCTACTTTTCTGATTCACTCTCAGTTTCTCCAGAAATGCTCCAAAAGTTCCCTCATAAAACCAAACACAATTAAGGGTTTAGAGGCTGGAGTCTGAATTCTTGTGGGACCGCTGATGGTTGAACAGGTCTATATCGCTCCTCTCCATCTTGCTGTGTGTGCATCTCTGGGTTTTATCAGGCTCAGAGGCATCAACATCCCCAACTGGAGTAGTTCATCTCTACCACTCCTTCCCTCCAACTAACGCTACAAAAACACAAACATTTATTGCTGCTGTGAGGGCATGAAAGGCGAAGCGTTATGTTGTGTGTAAATCCTTATGCCTAAATGAGGGATGAATTTAATATTTTCTCTGCAAATCAATAAACAGCTACTCTGAAATTAACGCATTCATTAACATGGAGGTGAAGACACACTCCGAGTGGAAAAAAACAACAACTAACACAATCTTAATGCCAATGTGCAAAAACAGTATGAAAAAATGAGCTCTACTTCTTCCACTGTACTTCAGCGAGGAGCTGCTCTTCAGATGACTATCAGCGCCATTGAGGCCGAGTTGTTCTCTAAAGGCTGAAGTTTTGGAGCTCCAGAATATTTAGAGCCGTTGATGTTTATTTTTAAATACAGAAGAATGCAACAAGGATTATTCACAATTGGGAACTCAAGACAATTATCCATTTGTCCCAAGAGTGTGTGCTCACACCAACGTTATGAGAACATTTTAACAAACGGCACAACCATTGGTCATGTAAACCAATACAAGCAACTTCTACTGTAAACTCAGTCAACTTACAGTGATTAAATTCATCATAATGACTCTAAATGTAATCAAATCTCTCTCATACCTGAAGCCTGACAAAATTTCATCTTTCAAGACAATGATCCAATCAAAGTAAAAGCAGAATATCATCAACATAGTATATTAATGGTTCACCAAAGATTTTCAATCAGTACTTTGATTTGCAAATTATTAATATTTAATCATGATAAAGCTCAACTCAATTCAATTTCTAAGTAAAGCTGGGCCACAAATTCCTTACCAATGTTTTGACTCACCTCAGGTTTTCTGAGCTAAACTCCGATTCTAGGAACTTGAGGAACAGATCCTGTCCTGCCGGATCCTTCAGAGCCTCCTCCAGGGAGAAACCCCACTTCTTCACCCTCTGCTGACTCGGTTCTTTGCTAGGAGAGACGAGAGAGGGTGGAGAGAAAATGAAAATAGTTTAAAGACTTTATCCATCTTTTAAAAAAACAGATTAATAAAAAAGTGGGGTAGAGAAGAAGAAGATATCTGAAAGAAAAGGTTGAGTGTTGGGTATTCGGAAAAAATTCAAGTTGAAAAATGTGTTTGTATTGTGACAAAGGTTTAGTGCTGATGGAATATTAGTGACTGCAAAGCTCCACATGACAACGTTCATCAGGAATCACATTGCTTAGATGTGATTCATATTGTCCTGTGCAGAATTTTAATCGATTTGGATGAATTATTAAGATGCATTAGGTTTCATGATTATGTGTCTGCTCTAATTAATTCCTTCATTACTCAGTGAGGCCAGAAGTTCAGAGCACAGTTCAACTTGTTGAGAGTAATGTTCACCCACTACATTTCCTGTGTCTTTCATTAATAATTCAGCAAACTATCGGTAGCATCACATGGCTTTGTGAATTGCTGGAACAGAAAGCAACATCTTTGATAAGTCAGATGAAGCAACAAAAACAATTTAAACAAGAGAGTCTGAATAAATACATCTGGACACATAGTAAATACATACAAGCATTTGAGTGCATTTTATTTCAAGTGTAAGATTCATTAGCTTATCCAATGCTATTCTTGGTACAATAGGTATTGTGCTATTCATAGCTGCACATACATTGTATTTCTATATTCTAGTTGCTTGTTTATTCCTATTCTGTTCTAGATAGAAGGTAAATTACTCCAACGTGACGTCGTTCAGCTACATCAAGACAATCTGAGGTTTTCACCCCCTCTGGCATTTTACCTTTTATCCTGCAATTCAATCATGTTCAATAAAATACACAAATAGCATTTAATGAATTGAAAAAGCAAAAATGCAACATAAAAATTTTTTTAAATTTTTTTTACAGGTGCTGTACATTCATCAAAGGTTTACAGTGGTAAAACTTTATCATTTCAAACAAAGGCTTTGTGCCTTTCACTAGGTCTTTGCAATAGCGTGGGCACTAAATATTGAATTTAGATTATGGTTTGAAGAGCTCCAACACCATCTTCTGATGTTTTATTATTTTGAAAAAACAATTTTACTTAGAAACCCCACATGTTTGAGATGGTTTTTTAAAATGACTTTAGTATTAGGAGCTCTGTCTAATTCATTTTGAGTTATTCATCATAAAAAAAATAGTTCAGTTTCAATTCTTTTGGTTAATTTAAAACCTAAATTTAAACATCTGAATATGAAACATACAGATGTATTAAACCGTTTTTTCCGAGTTTCTGTGAATACTAAATGCCTTTAAGCAAAATCTGATGTTTCTGCTTTTGTACCTCATCTCCAGGTCCCACAGGCTGGGGTCATCACTGGTCCAAGGATTAGATGGTTCTGGTGTGGTTACAAACGGGTCATACTCCATGAACTGCTCTGTGTAGGTTATCAGGCTGGTGTACAAAAAAAACACACATGGGTTAACACAAAAGGAGGAGATCATAAAACACTGATACGGTTACTAAACTCCCACTGTGTTATGTCGTGTCATATTTGGCAAGATACTAAAATCAAATCTTGAACTCCTTCCTTAAAAAGCATATATGTACAAACGTGGTTAATGCAGATGTAAAACACAGTAGTGTCACTTGAAGGAAAATTAAAATAAATAGAAAATGTACAAGAATCTCTGATAGCACTCCTCTGTTATCAACTATTTATGAAAAAATAACTTCACAAAGTAATAATGACTTCAGAATAAGTGTCCGTCTTGTGTCACTGTAACCAACCCATTCTGGATATTCTTACAATTTTCTCTAAAATAAAAAAAGAAACATTTCGCTTTCAAAACTGAATTCGCAAATTAATTGTGGAAGCAGAAGTAGCACCATTAGAGATGTAGTAGCAGTCTCTAACTTTTATCCCACAAGTATCATAAACACGTCTAAAGGTTTATTTTCTCCCTCTTTTTACTGCACATAACTGCAGTCACCAAAGGAAGAGCTGGAGCATCAAAATTTTAAATGATCTGTTGTAACAGAAGAAAATAGCATATGCTCAATGAATACAAATATTCAGAAAATAAGAAAAACTTACTAAAACTGGCTCCCTACTGAGGAAAGCTGAAGTCACCTTGAAACTGC
Source organism: Poecilia latipinna (assembly GCF_001443285.1). NCBI lineage: Eukaryota > Metazoa > Chordata > Actinopteri > Cyprinodontiformes > Poeciliidae > Poecilia > Poecilia latipinna. The sequence goes on along the minus strand of NW_015112677.1, from coordinate 60,826 downwards.
AGACTGTAAAAACCTGGCTAAGCTCTTTAATATCTGTTTTTATGTCTGTGAGGGGTACGTTTCTTTACCTTTCAGCAACTTTGGACATTTTCAAACAGTGACGATCGAGCTGGGTGTTCAGAAATAAGATCTGTAAAGAAAAAGTTCTGTTTATTTATTTGTATGATTAATAACTAAGATGGTTTTGATTTTACTGAGAGCGACCATCTCTGGTTTGTGTTACCGTTTCATGAAACACAACACTTCCTGTGATAAAAAGCCACGCAGGATGAAGGAGTATCCATTATGTCACCAACACCATTTTGCAGAAAGTCTTACCTCTTTTTCTACATCCTCTTTCGTCCCTTTTCGGCAGTGGTGTAACGAAGTGTGTATGGGACTCTGTGCCTGCGTTCCCTCCTCCACCACACCGTACACTGACTGGATCATATACATATATATAAAACAAAAAAAGACAGCTAAGCAGGTTATTTGATTAAATGTGCACTTGAGTGTTCTCACATTGCTAGTGGGGTATTTTTTTACATAAGTGCCGTCTTGGGCTAGCACCACCTTTAGCGCCCTTTCCTTAAGAATTTAAAGATGGAAGCACTTTTGCAATAAAGCAGAAAGATCATCAAAAATCAACCATCTGATTTGAGCTCTGTTTGAATTGCACCACCAAACAGACTTGGTTCCTGGAAAAATATCAAAATGTGAGAAATGATCTTCGGTCACAGGGTGTGCACATGCAAAAAACTACAATTTAACTAAAATTTATCTGAAGTATTTGTGTGTAAAGACGCTTTCCTTCGTACCTTCTTAACTCGATGAGGATTCTTCATGCGTCTGCATTTCCTTATGTCCATTTCTGTGGTGTTAACACATCCAGGCTGAAGGAAAACAAACATAAAATGTTCTTTTCTGTCAATAAGGGCAGTGCATGCAGCACCTGAGGAGTTTCTGCAATGATACAGTGTAAAGTTTGTAATTGGAGTCTGCAGATAATGGATAAGTTGGTCAAAAGAAGATTCACCACTGGTCTGTGGACGTCCCAGAAGGCTCTCTCCTGGCTGTCAAGGATCTTCCTCTCAGTTTTATCCTTTTTTCTGTCGATCCTGCAAGTGAGACGAGACACAGTGGGAAACAAAACTTCCATCTTATCCTCATTCCATCAAAGAGTCAAGTCAGAACTCAAGGATATGGAAGAGGAATAGTGATGAGAATAAGGATTATTTTAAATTGTTTTAGTTTTTAAAACTGAAAATTGTGTAGGTTAAAAAACTGCATTATTGTATTGTTTCATGTACAATTACTGAAGTAAAGATCACTTTACTTTTTCACATACTATAGTTACGAATCCTCACTGTGTGCTTAAATCTAAACATTTGCAATCAGGAGATGCAAATATAGGTTGAACAAATCAGTGGTGTGATGTTCTAACTTCTTTAAATCCATAGAATCCTTTTGCAACGTTATTATCATTGCCTTATTGGTGTGTGGAATATTTCCAGTGCTTGTTTAAAGATAGTTTTAGTTATATTTGAAGAGAAAACAGCTCAAAATTTTTTGATAAAATCTGTGAAATTTTCCAGCCTTTGGCACAACTTGTGTTTTTCACCTTCATGCTAAATGGGTAAGGTATTTTAAAGATTGTTCGAAAGTGTATTTCCTATTGTGTTTTTTGTCAATACGGACAAATTGTGAAAATACTTGATAATTTCTTCTTGCTCCTAATGTCTATTTGTCTATTTCTACTGTAAATAACTGAAGTTCATGGATGTTATATTCATGTGCCGACTTGGTGACAAAACTTACTTGACCTGCGCCTCAGCCTGCATGTAGATAAACTCCCACTTTCTTGCAAAAGCCCTCTGTAGTCTGGCCAAGTTCTCCTGTTGGGAATAAATAATAAAACCAAGATTCAAACTCTGAGGGGTAAAGTCCACCTGCCTAAAGGTTGCTCAAAACAAAAATAGTTATAACTTAAAAGAGCGTTTCTGCACTTACTGCCTCATAATCTGCCAGCTCCAGCCTCGTCTTATTCTGCATGGTCCGCTTGCACAGGTAGATGGCTGAGAAAAGACGGTTTAAAACCAGGAATTTATCAGTAGAACATCCACATAATCCAGCAGCTCATGTGTGTCCTATTATCAGTGTAGACTTATGGCTCATGAGCGCCTTTTCTCACCAGTAGATGAGCAGAGAATCATCAGTGTGAAAATGTTTGACGATTTTTGTGACTATTAGGATGTGAAGATACTCTAAAATCTTAAACCCTCATCCAAAGCCATGAACCATGTGACATGGTGCAGGAGGTGAAACGGAGATTGATTATTACAGGAGTGCTGGCCGTGTCTCAGTGTTTTTCAATAAACATTTCTTTGTATTTACATTTAGATTTGCTATTAAATAATTTATAGGCATGTATATTAAAACAAATTAAGTTGGAAACCTTTTATTCTACCTGTATTATATATACATTTTTACCAATAATAAGAAATTTATAAATATTGGTACCATGACAACACAATAAAATACATCTTCAACTACTATTAAAAAAACAATGTTCACAACATTTATTTATAAAAGCTCTGCTCACATTTCTTATTTCACCATGCATCTATGGTTGCCATAAACATCCTTTCGAGCAGCTGCAGACTTGACCTTAGTAACTTTTTCTATTTGCAAACATTTAGCCTGAAGCAAAGAGTTAACTGAGCAAACAAGAGAAGCGCGAGTAGATTTATTCATGTTTCTGTAAAATTACAAGCATTTAATTACATAAGAAATGCTACCAACACATTTAACTTTTCTGCCATTCTTTCCCACCATACTGGTAAGTTCAGCATAGCAGGTTTAGCATTAAAATGACATGAATCTTCAACAGGCTTTTAGCTGTTGTCAGTACAACTGAAACAACTACATTTATTTTGGTTGCATATATTAAAAAAATTAATCTTCAGTGATTTAAGTGATTAAAGCAGTTTTTAAAAGCTGTTTAAAAACACATTTTGAGAAAACTGCAATTGAAATAAAACATAAAAAACATCTGAAATCAGACTGATTATTAACCTGGACAAATTCATTGCAGACTACCTCTAAATGGGGTCTTGATGCAACCTTAATACATTTTGAGTGGGGTTGGGTCTTTATTTAGCACACAGTTGTGATTATCTGTAATGCATGTAGTTTCTAATTTGATAAGTCTTAACTAGCCTTTAAAATACATTCAGTGTTTAAAAGCAAAATGTAATTTAAGGATCATGAAGCAACTGTAGAAGCAGCCAGATGCTCAAGTTACAACAACACAAAACAAAATCCTGACAGGCTAATTAGAAACCTCTA
>NW_015112677.1:0-54314 GCF_001443285.1 Poecilia latipinna | reverse complement strand
GATCATAGAGAAATTATGGCATCCTGTGAGAGTCAAACTCATTCCTTCTGAAGCTTAAAGCCTAATGAAGCTAAGTGTTTGCATACTAATAAGGACAAACTGCATCAGCAGAATATCAGCGTTAAAATGGCAAATTTAAAGTACTTCATTAAAATAAAACCCAAATTGATCATTTCTTCTGTCTCCACCGTTTCTTTCGAATATTTAAAAAATATTCCAGTGTAACTTTACAAAGTGGTGCAGCAACATTTAACAGTAAAGTATCTTGGGATTGTCTTCCAGGCTTATGATGAGTAAATGTATTTAACATTTTGTTACAATGTTAAAATACCTGGTTTTTAAATTACAGCTAATGCACAACATATCAAATTAAAACTGAATCAATCAGATCTAATTTATTCAAAGAAGTGAAGCTCAAGCATTTAGATATCCAAACGAAGTAAAATTAAAATATTTGAAGAACATTTGAGTTATTTAGCTAGTCCTTTTTCTAGCAACATAGCCTTTTTGTCACACCTGTAAAAAGGTTATGCTAAAAAAAATAGCATTATAAGTTAGGAAATTGAAATTTATTACAATTTAAAGCAATTCTTACCATAATCTGTGTTCTCAGGCTCCCAACAGTTGGATGGCCAGAAATATGGCGCCTAAAGCAAAACAATAAGAAAATCAGTTTTGATCCAGACATTGAGACAATCCAAAAATATTTGGAAAACCAAAGAGATGACAATCACCTTTATTTATAATTTTTTACTGTGACATCATCAGATACATAAGATACAACAAAATAATTAAAATCTGGGCCAATATGGTGTAGAGAATAACGGGTTGAACTGACTTGTGTGCATGCACTACCATGTGTTCTTTAAAAACATCCTGATGAATAACATTGATGTCTTTTGTATAAAAGGTTTGTGAATCTCTTTGCAGGGTGAGACTGTGAGTCTCGTCTCTTGATTTCTTTATTATGTGGTTCTTTGTCTTGCGGCTTGTTTGCTTCACTTGAGTCCTTATTGATGTCGTTTATTAATGTTTTTGGCCTCCTCCAACACTGACTGCTTCTCCACTTCACTTTGAAAGACAAGAATGAAGGTCAAAGCACCGCAGTGCACTGCTGTCTGCTTTAATTAAACTGCTGCTCCTGTTCTCAACAAAGCTCTACAGGAACAAAGAACATGCTTCACAGAGATAACTCTGATCTTACCTCATGCAGGTTTATAATTGAGGACGTACACAAGTTATTTCCCTTTTGCATCATAAAATGCAAGAAAACAAAACAGGATTTGTGATTTTATTGCCTCCGCCATCTGTGATGGATGAATCAAAATCCATCAAAAAAGTGTAACTTCAAATGGAAATTATTGTGCAACTCATTTGAAAACTTAAAATTTGGACTAATGCAACAGAATGGATATTTGGACTTTAAGTTCTGAATCAGATTGTGGTTCACGACTGACTTCCTTTTTTGCAGTGTTTGCATGCATTTATGTTTTCATAAGCAGAAAATGTTAAGCTCTTTAAAATATGTTTTAATAGACAATAAAAACTTTGCAACATTTTAGAGAAGTCCTACATATTTTAAATTCAACAAAAACAACTGCATTGCATCAAACAGTTGCAAAACTAATATTTTAATACCTGTGGTGTAATATTTTGTAGATTCTTGCTGTAAAATTATCATGTCTAAACTTAAGTGCAATAAGGAATTGTTATTAAATGCAAATGTTTTCTTGAATGTTCAAAACTTAATATGAGTACATCTACACAATATCAGATGTAAAAATATGTTTGCCCTCTTGAATATGCCTTTGTTCTCCTGGTCCTCTTATCTTGTTACTTTTTCTTTGAACAATGACCTTGTTGTTAAGGTTAGGCACATTTTTCTTTTTGCTCTCATATTTCCATTGCATAATTGATCTTCCTTCTTACCTGGAAGCGGTATAAAGTTCCATCATCTTTGAGGCACAGGACGTGATCAGAGATGGGAAAAAAGTATCCCTGAGCTGCAATCAGACTCCCGATGTGCATGGCCTCAGCTGAAAAAAAAAGTATGCTAATCAAAGAGTTCCTTTGAAAATCTAAATCAAAATCTAAAAACGTGGTGATCTCTTAGTGAACACAAAGTTAAAGCACAAAAATCTGAACAGTCATTAACAGCTAGAGCTTAAAATAAGAGTCAGACTCCAGGCATCTACAAAGAACTTATTTTAGCTTTCTGCTCTGGGATGTGCTGATTTATTAAACAAAGCTGTGGTCAATTAAACAAAAATCATCATCATTACTTTCCTGGATCACTAAATAACGTTGAACTCTTAACTTCAGGGTTTGTGTGCATTTTAATGATAAAATGTCTCAGTTTGGTTCATTTTCCCCGTTCGTTCAAGCAATTCTTGACACACAAAAAATAAATGTATTAGGAGTATATTACTGCAGAGGAGAAGATTTAAGACAAAGCATCTATGGACAAATTGAATAGGGAAAAAATCTTTTCCAAAATTATGCAAACTTGGAAAATACTTCAATATTCTTATGTAAAACCCCATGACCTAAAGACAAAACTACTTGTGTAATCTACAAAAAGATTCTACAAACATTCAAAAGTCCATGAATGTTTTGTTTATTTTAGACATTTCAAATTTGAAGTATTTACATAAACACTATGTGTCACATTGACTATTAACAAATATCATTTTGTGAGCATACCTGGATCCTCTATGGACAAATTCTTCATCAGCCATTGTACTATATCTGCACCTGCATAAAAAAATTAAACCATGTGATTTGCATAGTTAAAAAATAATTTTAAATCATTTTTCTAAAAGGCAAAAGAAAATACAAAAAGAAGCTAAATTAAATAAACTTTGGCTACTCTTGGGAGTTTTCTAATATCCCTAAACCAATTTCAGAAGAAGAAAAAGGGAGGAAAATATATAAAAAGATGAATAATCCTATTACGCTAGCGTATTAAGAACAGCAGAAATAATTCCTTAAGATTTCATGCACACAAGATCAATATGTTGTAATGTGCATCCCTCACCTAGACAAACCTAAAGCCTAAAAAGCCTTTTTGTTTCTCCCAGAGAAAATTATCTCATTTTTGCTTGCCTGCTGCTCTCCTGAATGAGATGCCGTTTAATTCCCCATCATTCATTAGTTTCCCAGGCTAAGGCACATGGATGCAAACGTTCCAGCTTCTTCTCTACACATTCATCCACTGCTGTGGTAATTGTGTTTATTGATACACTCAGCTCATGGCATATTGGGTAATACATCTTGCATTGAGACAATGACACAGAAAACAGGGAAATGTTAAAAGCTTCTCTTTGTTTCCATTGTTTGCTTAAGATGCTTCGTAGCCTCCCACAATGCATCATTCCTGCGATTTCCAAACATCCTACTGACAAGGTGGCCGACATACATTCCCACAAGCTTTTACATCTGATTTTAAACTGTATTTACACATTTTAAACGCTGACAGCACTGAAGCAGATGAAAGTTGATTGCCTTGCTTAAGGGTCCTTTCATAGTAGGAGGACATTACTCATTCCATTCCTGCTCTTGCAGTTTCTTTCCCAAACACTTAATTACATGTTGTCCTCCCACCTTCTCTTCAGCTATGCAGATATTTTGCTGTGAAGTAGGTGCAGAGCTTTCACATTACCAGAATGAAATGTAACTAAAGTGAAACGGTGTGGCTCATCTAAACATCTGCTTCTTTTTTGTTGGTTGTTGTTATTGATAAGATGTTAATTTTAATTTCCTTGGTTGAACCGACTCCTTTTCTCTTCTGTGTTTACTGATGTAATCCCTTTATAATCATCATGGCATGTCCAATTTGCTGCCATGTAAAGTATCCAGACACAGAAACAGGTTTTAGTTTATGTCACCTTAGCTTCACATCCGATTTGTTGTGTTGCTGCAGCTCATATTTTGGCAAATTTTCTCTAGAAATTTCAATTAAATCAAAATAATTCATTTATTCCAAATGGAAATGAAATGTTGCCAAGCAGTGCTCTATGTTAAATCTTCATTTGGCTGTATGGTTAGAAACTCAGGTGGAAAGAAAGTCGGAGGTATAATCGATGGGAGAGATGGTTTGAACTTCTTTCTTTTCTTTGATTTCGCTCTGCATCCATGAAACCCCACTACAACTCCTCTAGGATTCGAGGTTGAAGTTCATGTGGGGTTTTTAAAAACAGTAACTTGTTGCCACAGTTGCACATTATAGCTGTTAAAAATTTAAAGAGAATGTAAGAGTAAAACTCCTTCCAGCTGCTCAGCATTCAAAACCAGACGGAACATTTAAACTCAAGCAAAAAGTTTAAATGTTCAAGCAGAACTTGTCACTTCAGCATTGAGAAGGAGAAAAACATAGCTCTTTGGTTTGTGCCTTTTGCAAAACTTTGAAGGACTCCAAGTTGTGTTGGACTGTTGCAGTGAAAATAAAGGAAAAAACTCCATGCATTGAGACTCACTGTTTTACAGAGGAGCAGGAAAAAAAGCTTCAGCAAACAAAAGAATTATTTAAAAAAAAATACTTTGAGTGTTCTGGGCTTTCAACATCTATTTGCTATAGAACATGTAGAGTATGGAAATACTGGCAGCTTGTCAGAGGAATGACAAAGGTAAGGATGTTCACAATTTCTAAAATAAAGAGATTAGTTAAACTGAAATATCAGACTTTAACTATGATGTTAAGAACACACAAACAGATTAGCAGCGCCACAGTTCATGAATGAATAAATGCTTCACATTGATGTCTGCTACAGCCCATCCCTTCGTCTCAACATCTCTGTTTCAGCACTCATTATGTATATAACAAAGTAAATAAATCCCCAAGTCCAAATGACGACCTTATGTTTTATCACGTTATAAACAATATGACTTCTAATTGGGTAAATGTTTGTATCAGCAGCTACTTGCATTTTGATATCTTTATCGAAACCAAACTAATAGATCTGCACATTTCAAAAAACATAACAGCATAAACTTCTGGCATATTTTGTTCCAAAGTCATCTTAAACATTTGGTTCCAAACTGGAAACCAAACTGGCTTCAGCTCATTTCCCCAACTACTCTTTTTTTAGCTGCTGTAGGAAAATGTCACATTTGACAGCGCCACCACTTTGGCTCCAAAGATACACAAAGATCATATGTTTCTTTCACAGAAGTGAAAATGTAAATGTAACTTGTCAAGTTGTGGGACTTAGTCAAATTCCTCTAGCTGGTCTTTTAAATAATCATCTTCTAGCCATGGCTTAATCATTTGAGATATTTGTGAAATCTCAATTATGTCCAATTAATTCATTAGGAACTCAGAAAGCACTTCAACGAGAAATTTCAATTTCTTTTTAATTTACAGAACATTTGCTGAATTTATGTTAGAGTGTGCAAAAAAAAGTGTTAATCTTGGCACAATAATTTAGCGTAAGGTTTCCTAGTTGAAGAATTTGGCTTACTGGCAGGTTTAAAGCAGGGCAGTAAGTTGAACTATTCACAGCTGACTTGTGAGTTTTGTTGGAAAAGCCATATTTAAAAAAAAGAACTGTTTTATGACTAGAAGCCAGTTTGATGGTGACCCATTGAAAAATGATAAAACATGTTCCATCTGACAAATTACAGTGGAATAAAAAGAGAAAAGGGGGTTTCTGAAAGCTTTTAAGCTTTCCAGAAAAATGCTGAACTACAGAACTGAGCATTCCCCAGGATGTCGTTTTGACTGTTCACCAGACACTTGCTGTCATCCCGTTATGTATCGCTGCAGGTAATGTTTGTACCACGCAGAGCCTGTCAGTCCAACCCTGTCATTTCTGCCACTTTGCTGCCAAATACTTTCTTCGCTCCATTTCTTACCTGTAACAACACTGGGGATCTTGGTCATGAAACTTTTGACGGTTCTGATGGGCACGCCTTCGGTCTCGTCCTGGATCAGAGTGACGATATCTTCAATCTGAGGAGAAAAACACAGAAGAAATTGAGAAGGTGAAACACCTAAAAAATGAACAAACCAAATTGTTAAAAGGATGTTTTAAGTGGGCTACTATTTAATATCACGTTTGCTTATTGGTCTCATTTCACCTTAGTTCAGCCTCACCATGCTGCATGTAAAACACACAAACAGAATCTACTTCATGAAGTTCTTTATGAAGCGCTGCCAGAATGCTTTAACTAGGACATTAGTCTCTTTGTTGGTTAGCCATGCTCTAATTACAAGTCTGACATATACATTATTAACACTGTGGTCATTAGGTGTCTGATTGTGAATTGTTAATTTAGTGCACAGGTAAGTTCATGATTAGTAGAGCAGAAGAAAAGCCAAATATAAGGAGGGAGATGTCTCTCCTGCCGACTTTTATGATTATGTGAGGGAAAAGAAGCAGCTGTAGAAGGAACATTTCTGCCATCGCTTCATATTTGTTGTAAGTCATCTTTGTGGTCGGTTTACCTTTCCCACTGAACGACCACACACACTGCCACAAGCTCATAAATAGAGATTTTCTTCTGTGACTAAAGATTTGATCAAAGACGGATGATGAACGGTGGGAACTCATCTTAAATGAAAGTCGCTTAGTTCACGGTTCACATTAAGCCTAGCTAACTCCTAAATCGGCCGTCCAAATTTAATTTGAGGACTGTATTCTCGTTAAAAACAATAGTGACAAAGACTATCAAAACAATACTGTCTTGAAACATGAGGCAGAGTACAGGCAGCTAATGCAAAGCCCAAAACAAAGACACCAATATTCCTTATGGGACCATTGCTCATCTCACATATGCAGCATGTCTACCTCTCATATTCATTTGTTGTTTTAGTTTCAGGCTCATGAGTTATATACCCTGAGGTTTTTCAATAAAAAATAAACACTTAGAATCATACCTTAGATTTCATCAATATAAACATTATCCGTTTTTTCCCCTCATCTTTGGATTCATTTAGCTCCATTTAGTACAATGATACCCTTCAGCCCATCTCGGCTTTTGAACTGGATTAACTTCTCAATTCAAAATCGTGTTCCAGCATGTGGAGTGTTCATATACAGAGTAATCTAACTCAATTGCCTTTGCTCTGAAATACAACACACTCCTAATTAAATTGGACTTCTCTGTTTGGTTACAGAGTACTAGCATTTCATAGCGATAAGCATCACACAAACTGTGATTTGCAGCTTAGATACGGGCATCCTTCTGATAAAAGATGGATTTCAGATGAACAGTTCATGCTTGTGGCCCGTTAATGAGCACACAGATGTAGAATAAAACATTTTTCCCCCCACTTTGCACTGAAGTAATGAGATGATACTTTGATGTACTTTGGTTTTGATTGCAAGGTTGACACCGCCTCTCTGCACAGATGCTTTTTGTCTGCGTCAGAGAGTGGGAAGTGAGAAGATGGTCGCTTTGGAGACAGCTATCGCAAACTAACACACCACTCAGCAGCTATATTTAAACCCTGAATCAAATGCTGACCTCTGAGGATGAGAAAGGGATCTGTGTTTTTTTTCCTCCCTCAAGTGCACTTGATCAAAATAAATTTCATTGGAACACAAACATGCGCACTCAGACATGCATACAACAAGCTCTTAATGAGAACACATTCAGATTCACTGGGGTCTCACCAAATGTGTTGGACGGCACATTTTCTGTGGAGTTGTGACCCTTTAAGCTTTAGGGATATATTGTGAAAGTAGGTAAACAGTGGAGACGATTACTGTACAATACAATAAACCGACAGAAAATGTCATTTTTTGTTACACCAATCTTTTCCTCATAGCTACAGTCTCTAGCCATGAAAATAGTCACCACTTAAATTTATCTTTCATAACTGGAAACATGGTTTCTTTATCAGCTTATGTAGATCCCACTTATCCAGGACGTTGCCTCAGCGTACTTTTGCAACCACGTCAGAAGTATTTTCTATTTTTTTTTTCTGGCAAAACATAAAATTGTTGTAAAATTTTTGAACCTACTACATCAACTCTGCTCCCTGTGCCTGTCAGGTCCATGGGGGAAACCAAGACATCCTTATTCTCAGTGACACTTTCCAAAATTTGTCCCCAGGCCAAAACATTGTTATTGTCTCCTCCCAGAGTTTTACATCCACTCTGTGGTCTTCTTCCTTTGGGACATTGCTGGAAAATCTTCAAATAAAAAAGGTGCCATCAGGTGTTTGCCAATTGCTGCTGCTAGTCTGTAGGAGCAGTGTGTGGCACTTTGCATGAGCAGAAATTAAGGTAACTCCCAAACGGCTGCCATGTCAGATTCGAGGATTATCATATGCATGAATGAGTCAAAGAAAAATGTGTTTGATGGGTGAACATTATAATAATGCTGAGAAATAAAATAAAGAAAAAAATCCAGGTTATTGGATAGTTAAGTGTTTTACTCCAAGCTTGAACAAGCTAATTTTACCATGATTGATTGACAAGGGTTTGTAGTTATAATTACACTTCAATCAAGGTATCTTAGCCTGCTAAATACATTTCTCAGGTTTAAAAAAGGGGTTATTTATGGAAGAAACGCTCAAAAGCACATTTTGTTCACTTTTCAACTCAGATGCTTCCAACGGGGGGTGAGATTTAAAAGAAAAGCATTCCACTTTTACCTCTCTGACCATCAGACTGCTCTCACTCTCTTCGTCTTTTGTCGTCCAAAAAGGAAGCACAACTGGACAAGCACAGGCTGCTAAACGCTGTGCTTCACAATCAGTGTGATTATAGGATTCTAGGGACCTTGATGGTGAGGGGAGAAATGCTCAAATGACTTTAATGGCTTCTGCTGTCATGAGCAATCTATTTCTTTTCCACCAAAACAGCTATGCACAGTGAGCGTGTTGCAAATTACAACAGAAAAGAAATGAGACAAACTAATAAGAAATCAATTAAACACTTCATTTTGTAAAAGTAAAAAGCCATTTCATATTAAGAAAAGAAAAGCAATCCTGGAAGAAAATATATGGAGAGCTTCGCCTTCCAGTAGCAAATAAACCCCAGATCTACAGCCAGAGTTACAGTGGGACGGTTTCGATTAGAGCATTTTTATGTGCTTGAATGGTCCAGTCCAAGTTCAGCTCTGCATTCAACTTAAAATCTGTGGGAAACAGACACTTTATATCCAATTTCCCCAAAATGATTTCTGTAGATTTGCAAAACTGACAGGTTTACAAAGTGTTCAATCCTTTTATTCGCTTTATTTCCACTCCACAATTAAGCACATTTTACAGTGCCATCGTACATTGTCAGAATGTCAAAAAAATTTAAGGGTGTGGATATTTTTTTAAGCCAATGCACTATTTATACAATTTCAAAACTGAAAACAAATGTGCACCTTTTATGTTGCTCGAGTTAAAACAGAAGTTTTCTCTTGCTTGGCTGTCAGTTTCTACATCAACTAATTTACCCAATAAGGCCATTTGTTCATGACCAGCCTCAGCTGGTCATATAAACTCATGCCAAGATGCCATAACAACCTGCAGCTGAGTCTGAAGCCGAGCATGCCCTCTCAGATTCATGCAGCGCAGGCCAACAAAAGTACACGTTGGTGTAAAGCAGCCCCCCTCTGAATCCCTGACCCTGAAACAGCTGCAATTAGCCTTTCTGGGCACAAAGAAAAATCTGTGGGAGAGAAGACAGACTGTCTTCATAATGAAGCAGGTATACATCCTGCTGAGAGAGAAAATGTCAGCCATGGCCACAAGGGCCAACAATTTCTGAGCGGCGCTACCTAAGCACTGCATTTTAGTGGAGAAAAGAAAATTAGCTCCTCTGAGCCATGAGGTTCCACATGCTGCCTGATCAATGGCTGAAAACAAGCAGACACAACTAGCGATCAGACAGACTGCACTACAAACCACCATTTGCATACTTTATTTCTTACTCCGAATTTCAAACCAGCAAATTCCTATGACTCCCTTGTCAAATGTAGGGCACGCTTTTCCTCTAATTTCAGTATAAATAATAGGCTGACTCACCAAATGCTTGGTTACACAACATCTTAAAAGAGGTTCTCAAAAGAAATGCTACAGGCAGATCCAAGCAGTGAAATCATAACTGCAGCCAAACTTAAAGCCCACTTTAAACTGCCAGCATGGACACTGAGTGCACTCCATTTCATAATCTGTGAAGAAACTCAAAATCTGAGTTTTAGCAAGAGGATTTATCACAAAAAATATCCTCCTAATCATTTAAATCCAGCTGCTTATCAGGATAAAATTGTGTGTGTGGGTGTGGGTAGCCTCATTATATTTTATTCTCCAGGTGATTAGAAACAAGATTGACCACAACTTCAAAAAAATAAAAATATTAAAATAGTACATCTGCAAATTACCTTCTTAAGTTCCTGCTCAATCAACTGATTGCAGCTTGTTTCTCAGTGCTTTCAATGGAACTTACAACACTCAGAAAAGGTCAAGAGTCCAGAGAAGGACTAAGGAATAGGAGAGTGCCTGAAGAGAAGTACTGAGAGAAACCGGAAAAGATGGAGGGTTTTATAGCTGCAATTATATTTCTGTCCGAGTTATTCCATGTTGAATATCCACAATAGCTTAGGAGAATCTTTTCAAGTCATATCAGAACAATTTATCTTTCAGCTCTTTAGTGAAAGCAAAAAATAAATTATTTGAGTTTGAATACACCATTTAAGATTGAGTGAGGAGTTACTTTCTGAGATCAGCATTTTTCTACAATTTAAAACTTCCTGCCACAGCTTCCTGCCTCCTGGAGTCAGAGCCTAAAGGTTTCTGTAAAGCCACAGATAACACTTTCTTCACTGTAAGCCACATTACAATCTCACGGCATTTTAAGATTAGGACTCCCAAAACTCATTCCAGAGATTTTATTTATTCATTATATGCATTGTATTAGTCTTGTTGCTAAAAATTGTCCAAGAACAGTGGGTGGGGAGTTTGTTTTTCCTTCAGACGCAGGAATAAAGCCACTTTATGAAATGTCTCTGTATTTCATGAATTCATGAATATATATTAAAACGATCTTAGCAGCCTGCAGCTAAAATTCCAGTTTAAGTCCAAAATATGAGCTCATAATATCCTTTTATGCTGCAAAATGAAAAACAGCCTTTTTTCCTTTTAGAATGCACTTTTCCCAATAAAGCCTACATTTTTTTAAAGTCCACAAAAGTGCTTTCAGAACATCTTCAGTCTTAAAGACACCACAAAACTTTGAAGAGATAAAATGTTCTGTTTTTACCGCAACTTATTCCTATAAATCTAATGACAATTTTTTTGCTGCTTTTTCTCAAATTACAACTTTCAAAATTATTTCTAACTTGTTTACAATATCTTCAATGTTTTACTAATGAATCCTATTTAATCGTCTACAAAATTAGCATTTGAAGTCGGTTACTCCGTGAAGACAGTGCAGTCACTGCAATTTGAGGATATTTTTATCTCCAACTATTTGAAGGTTATACAAAAGGTTATTTTAAGCTGAAAGAACGTCTTGCATCACCGTCGCATATCACTAATCAGATTTAATACGTAAAAAAATTAATTGCATTGTCACAATATATCATTACTAGGAAATTAAATGCATATTTTATATTCAGATGAACAATAGTGAAGTCCAGATTAAAAATCTTTTTTTTTTTTTCAAATGGAAATTGCTCAAGTCTGAGCACACGAATATTGTGATTATGCTTCCCTGAGAATATAGAGATGAGCCCACATTTAGTCATATCTCATGCAAGACAATATCCTTCCTCATTCGAGACAAGAATTACCATGCCAACTAGGCAAAGGTAAAATTAGCTGCAAATACATTAAAAGTGGCGACTTCCATCAAAATTAGTGTGTGTGTGTGTCATGTTGGTGCACACCATCACACATAAAACTGACTTGATATTTTCAGAGTGGGTGTAATGACTCATCACTGAGGTGGTAAAACTGATCGCCTGAGGAGAGCACAGGTTCACGTCTGAAGGTCAGAAGCGGCGGCTGTGTGACGGCGATGATGAGTCCTGCTGGTTTCAGCCCGATGCATCTGGCAGCAGGGCGACGTGACTCTTAATGGAAGCATAATGACAACAGGATGGCTTTACCACACCTGACTGCCAATGATTCACCACAGCTGATCCCACCCCAAAGTCATTTTTCAGGCTTGTCAAGTGAACGTTAAGATTTTGTCTTTGCAAAAAATAAAGCTGCGAACCATTTAACAGCAGTTGATCGATTTGAGCATGGACGGAACATCAACAATCTTTCACTTTTTGACTTTGATGAATTGAGAGAAAGGCTGTACTTTGAGCAACGGTGTGGAGCAGATTAGGATATGGAGAGAAACGTGATAATTTGTCACAGTGAATGCCATGCAATTCAACTAGAGTGGCATGTGGGGAAAAAAACGATTATTTAAATCTGCATAATGGTGTGTATGACTTCGACAACCTTGAAAAGCGTTTTCTATTCTGAATACAAATACAGACTTGAACACCTGCAAAAATCATTTTAAAAATCTGCTTAAAATAAACCCCAAGTTTGTTGTAAAAGCTTCTTTTTTTTTTTTTTTTGACATTGACCAACAAAGAGTAGTAACTGTGGAATATAAGAAAGGCTATGCTGGATATTAAGTTTGTTTTAGAAATACTAATCTGAAAAGTGTGGCATGCATTTGTGGTCATCCTCCCTGAATCAAGAGACGTTTAGTGAAATTCTAGTTCATTTTATTCTAAATTGGTCAAGCTTAGTCTCTAATACACTGAGGGAAACCCTGCTAGATCATTCACTAAAAATAGTGAATGTTTGTAAAGTTAGCCAATTAAAAAATAATAATTTAAAGAAGATTGACGTCTGTCTGACATTTGAAGATTGACCATACCACTGGACGGTGAACAAAAACTTGTCAGTAAGCCTAAACAAAACAGCAATTCTACTTGGTCATAATTGCATGACAATGAATAATGCAAATTAGAAAGAGTTAAATTTCTGTCACAGGGAGTGAATATGAGTAATATTCTGCATGGGAGTTGAGAAAGGGCACCGATCGCCATTGGAAACAAATCTGGAAATCCATCCCTGTTGAAATCCCAAGAGAACAATTCTTCATTCTAAGTGTCAAGCTGTATTTTTAGCCAATTCTCAGAGGAATTTAGTCCTTTGTCTCTTTCTAAGAACAATTCTTATCAGCGGATGGGTGCTGGTTTAGAGGCCTGCTCAAAGACTGTGACCCTTTTAATGGTCTGTTGATCAGACTCGCCCTTCAAGGAAAGTCACAAACTAAAGTGTAATGTGTGGCCTCATAACTCAGCCTGGTCCTCTTTTTAATTGGTTTCAATGATTGCTTGTAGTTTTATAGATTTATTTTTAAAGGACTTTAAAATCTACAATGACACCATCACTAAGCTTCAAGTTAAGGTCAGGTTTGTAATGAGAAATGGAGTCTTTATCCTCAACAAGCAAGAGCAAGCGTGAAACACGCCCAACAGAATTTAGTTTTATTTTTCAACATTTATAAAAAAGGAAACTATGCCAATTACTCATTAAATTGAGACTGTGACATATTAAAACCATGAAAAACACCGGAGTATTAAACTATTTGAACACAGAGGTGGTTTGCATAACATGTTGGAATTACACAGCTTCTATTCAATCTACTGGAGATTGGAGAAACGCTCTTTTTCTGAAAAATGTGCAATGTAGCAAATAACTAAAGCATCATATTCCACAAGGTACCAGTGTCCTTCTAGTTTTGGATGCGACTCTTCATCCCATCTGATTAAAATGAATGAAAGAATCTGGAGAACTTGACCTCAAGTGAAGGTAATTTAACTTTTTGAATCTGGTATGTCAGCAGGAACACCAGGATCCTAAAGTGTAAAAGTCACGATTTGTGTGCTGTAAAGAGAAGAGACCATGATTAAACAGATTTTTTTTTAATCACAGCCCTCTTCAGATCCCTCCACGGCTTTAGTTCTGTACTCTGAAAAGCTTTTAAAAATATCTTCTTCTGATCAAATAATTCCTTTGTTGATTTGCATGTATGCCTGGACAACCACTTAAAAAATCCCTCATCTTCGGCCTTCATGGAGACTTTTTAAGATTTTGGGTCTGAGCTGAATTAGAAACTTTTCACCTTTCAAAGTCCTCAGTTTGATAAGAAAATTAAGTTTCCCAGTGGCACTCTTAAAGACGGTGATTTAGTATATAAATCACTGAATGGTTTAGTCCCAACATGCATTTAAGATATTCTGTCATATCAACCTTCCAGACCTCTCAGGTCTTTTGGTTCTAGTCTACTAGAATAAGAACCAAACGTGGAGAAGCAACATTCAGTTTTTATGCTCCCCCAATGTGGAACAAACTTCCAGAAAACTGCAAAAGTACTGACTCTGTGTTCCTTTAAATCAAGATTAAAAATCCTTTAGCTGCTTTTGATTAATGACTGGAACATAAACTGTTTTTCTGCCTGTCATTTTATTTTTCCACTGCAGTGCAATGCTTTCCTTGCTTGTTTTATTTACTTTAATCATGTAAAGGACTGCGAATTGCCCCGTTGCTGAAATATGGCATAGAAATAAAATTGCCTAGCATGGTGCTGGCAGCAATGTGTCATGGTGGGAATGGCATTTCATTGATTATGCACATTTATGTTTATGCCAAACAGAGAATGGATGCATGTTTTTAATTTTCATGACTTTACTGCATGCATCCTTTCCTTTCTTTTGCAATATACAGAAGAATTTACTGTGCTTTTCTACTTCCTCTTGAAGAAGAAGTCTACATGCAGTTTTAAAGTTTGTCACATTAAATAGTTCCTTTGCTAACTTGACCATTGATGCCAATTCACTGCATTAAAAAAGTAAATCCAACAATGAGAAGCAGAGAGGATTTTCCCTCCAGATAATGATTTTTTCCCCCTTCTTCCATCAGCACTTGTTGGCAAAATTCATTAGTTTAGAACTGGTGCTCCCCTGCTGCACGAACTGAGTGAATCGGCACAGAGCACTCATTAAAACCTTTTTATCTCAGCAAAAATGTAAAGAGCTCCAGACACAACAAAAACATTGACAAAGGAAGGAAATAAAAGCCTTACTCATTTTGGGCTTGTTATGACTTTTTACTGCAGCTTGTTGATATCTCATTAATCTTAAAATCTTATCACCATAATGACCATAATGGTTCAATTATAACATTTCTACAGCAGAATATGTTTCTTATTCTCATCTCTCCCCAAACCTCCAATAAAAACGTGCAGAGAAGCATTTGTAGTTTATTACAATGCAACTTGACGCTGCCTCCACACATTCATCCAAAGCAACTTCAAATATTTCAACCACAAGATGAATATGCACGACTTTTTTAAAAAAAAAAGCATTGATCTGATATATTTCACCAAACCAAATACACCAAACCAATCAAGTTCACCTTTCCTTCATGAATAATCTGAAACATTCTGTGTTCTGTGTCATGAATGGCAACGCCGCTTCCAGTCAAGTCTCAGTGCGCTGAGAGCATGGCTGTAACAAAATACTTCAACTTGGTAAGATGTCAGATTTAATTTAAACCTTGCTCCGTATGAAAGCAAAGGAGGTGGTGTGTGGGCGTTGGAAATGGGACTCATTATTTCTGAAGATGGCCCAGAGTTCTCAACGTTTCTACAAAGTTTCTACAAACTCTGGAAGAAAAAAGTAAATGCTTCTTTAAATCCCCCACAGAAAAAAATAATGAAAGGTTAAAGCAGGAGGTTCATTTCTATAAACAAAACGTGTCCAAAAAAAGTTATGCAAAGCCTTTAGATGAGTGTAAACTATGTTCTATCATCTCTTAAAATAATCAGAGCAGATTGAGACAAAACATCCAGTTTTAAAAGAGCCAGACTTATGTACACAAATCCTGCATTGTATCATTTATCTTCAGATCATTTCAAATTTCCACCTCATCGATAGCAAAGCAGTGAAGGACAGGCTTCTGATGGATGTGATGCAGCCAGAGTCTGATCAAAGCCCACTGGCAGCACTAAAGAATGAGAGACCAGTGCTGATGGACATGACTGGAGGTCTCGTAACCCCGACTGTGGGAGGCAGGGTGTATGCCGTTTCAACATGCACCAGAGAAAACTAAGATCTGAGAAACTGTCAAAAGGGCCAGCTCTTTGTGGGATTAAAGGCTGAAATTTCAATAAAACATCATCTCCCTGGCTCTTCTTGGCGTTTCCTTTCCCTCTGTACATTTCTTTACTTTGCTCATGTTTTGTTCCCTTGTTCTCACTTAGAAGGTAAAAATGTTTATAAGGGAAAGATCAAAGACTAAATCAGATATTTTTATGGAGCCCCGCCTCAATGACGACGTGAACAGTCCTGGATAGTTTTCCACTTGTCTCTAAAGTTTTAATTTGTTCATTTTCCTAGTTTGTAGGGAAACAAACATTTTTTTAATGCCATTTAACAAATGCAACATGAAGAGTTTCTTCAACCTTGCTGGGATGCTAATTTGAATTATATGCTTTGATTAGAAAATAATTTAATCTTTGACAATAAACACTCCAACCAGATCTATTCAAAACCAACTCATGCACATGGCTGGGTCTGGTGGAGGCTCCGGCATGCTGGGGGCCTTGTTTTAACCTCATTTCTTCTCCAAAGACCCTGGGAATTAGGTTGAATAGCATGGCTTGCTCAAATATTTGACATAGATGAATAATTAAAATATGGACTCTGGGAAAAAAAATGTGAAAATGAGTAACTATTGGGTGTTTTAGCAAGATAATTGTCCAAAATATGTCACCAAATCAAAAGAGAAATTGAGAAAATGTCAAAAATTAACGTTATTTTCTATATCAATGAAAAATAATTATTTTCCATTGATGATGAATTTGCCAATCACTCAATTTGCATGTAGAGAAAAGAGATTTGATCCAATTTAGACTAAGGCTTTAATAAAACAAAATATGGAAAAAGTGAATTGCTGCAAATACTTTCCAGATGTATGTATGTATTTTACCCAACCTCACTTTTAATCCTGAAAGAACCTGTTAAAACTTCATTCAGCACCTATAATTAATTATCCACTGGCTGTTTTTATTTGTACAATAGATTCTTCAAGATGCAAATAGCTTCTTACGCTTTGCTCTTTATCTTTTAAAGGATGACCTATTAAGTTGTTTAAATTGTAGTGATTTTCTTGCTTCAAGCACTGCAATATGTCTTTTTATAAAAATTAACAAACATCACTGATCATTTTCTTTGTAACTTCCAGACACAAGACGACCCAAGAGCCCAGTAAGCCGATTTAAGAGTTCTGCAGTATAATAAACCAGAAAACATTTCTATGAAACATCTCCGAGGGCTAATTAGAGTCGAGACAACTTGCACGTATTCTACCTGAGATAAATAAAACAGATCGATACTTTATACTTACTCGTAACCTTTAGCCTAAACTGACTGGTCCATTTTGTCTACTATTGATTAGCAGAGAAATAAAAGGAAGCCATCAATGTTAATATTCAAGGTGGTAGAGCAGGTTTCTTCTGCTACAGTAGAGAGTCTCTGCTTTTTCAAGCTTGGACTGAATACCGTCATTGATTGGTTTGACAGACCACCTAAGAGCCGAGTGTGTGACGGCCAAGCAGCCAGATATCGCTCTTGCATCCTTCTGTGTTCTTCCTTTGTAGGCTTGTTTATCTCTTGAGGCTTCTCTCCCTTAAGATAAATGAGGCATTTTGAGTTGCCATCAGGTGCAAAACATGCATGGTATATATTCTCCCTCAGAGGGGGATCAGATTTTAACAAGCCGGTTTTAACAAGGTGTGCTTCAGAAAGCACTTTGCAAATGAGCAAGTAAGTAAGTTCGGGGATTTGTAGACAGGAAGTGCACATCGACTTCATCACAAAGGTTCATATACTTACTTCAAAAGCTTTGAGTAGGAAGACTGTCTTTTATGTACAACACACTGCAGTAAAACTACAGCTGAGGAGAAGGAAAGCCACTTCCAGTCTAGTTACACAGCAATTACCCAGGACGAAGCAGTAATGTACAGTTGTTGCTGCTTTTCATGCTGAAAGCCGTTTGGAGCCTGCAAATCAATTTCCAACAGTCGTTACACAAGAGAGAGAGAATTTAGAGACGATGTGGGAAAATATTTCAAATTAAAATTGTATGAAGGGTATGCAGACTGAACATTACATGAAATAAGAGTTGGAACATGCTGTTCTCACTACCGTTTCCATTATTTGCTACATAACGTCAAATAAAGCAAAAACACCATAACAAGTAACTTTTAATGAAAGAGTGGATTGACATGAGCGTTGAGCTTTGTCGCTGAGGCTTTATTCATTGCTGCTGAATCAGGCTTGAGCAGTCAAGGAAAGCCATAATGTTTGAAAGTCATTTCTTTTCGGCGCAGTGTAGAGACCGATAGCAGCATGCCATTACCAGGCACAGGGAATGTTCTGGACAGCTATTCCTCAGGGAAGTCATGGGGAGATAACACACACACACACGCACTTTAAGTCACTCTGACACATGCACACACACTGCCCATTTGTTGCAGTGTAAAGTACTTTCTGACAACAGTGTCAAAGAAAACAAAGGAATGAATGAAAATGTGCTTAAGTTGTCACTGGAGTGGGAGTCAGAAGACAAAAAAATAAAGCAATGAATAACGTTGCCAACAACAACAAAGCCAAACGTTCCTAAAATTAGAATTGCAAATGAAATACTGAAACGGTTGAGCTCATAAAAGTGTAGTTTCACTAATCATCTCCAGGTATCAATGTTTTAATGCTTACAATTCCACCAAGCATGCATATGTTACTGCATTGTAAAAAGTAGGCTCATGTCTTTAGCCATTTTAATTTGAAAAACTATTAAACTCCTAAGCAGTCACCTTTTTACTCTCGATGAGATATGCTCCGTCTTTTTAAAACAAGACTATTGCATCCGGTTGCTCATTACATGATGCAAAAAAAGTGTTTTTATTGCAGTTATGCAAAATACGCTAATTTCAACACAGCTCATCCCATCAAAAAACTTTTTCAAAATTGCCTTAATTCCCATTACGCTAATTTAGGCACAGCATTGCTTAGATGTTCCACTAGTATGCAATGATTTACCGACTCAAAAAGTTCTATATTTTAGTTACTTATTTTAGAAAGTGAAACTCAAGTGAATGACGCATTTCTTGAACAAACCATCATTAGTTCCCTCCATAGGAAGGGTAAGCCACAAAAGGTCGTCGTTAAAGAAGCTGGCTTTACACAGAGCACTGTATTCAATCAGTGGAAGTTGAGTGGAAGGAAAAAATATGACAGAAAATGTGAACAAAAATAAGCATAACCACAAGCTTAAAAGGACTGCCAAACAAAATCCATTCAAGAAACAGAAGGAGCTTCACAAGGAGTGATGTGAGGCTGGAGTCAGTGCATCAAAAGCAGCTATGCTCCTACAAATCCCACTTCTGTCACATTCCTCATGTACAGCCCCTCCTGAACGAGAGGCAACATCAGAAGTGTGTTGGCTTGGCAAAGTGCAAAAAGGACTGGACTGTTGCTCAGTGGTTCAAAGGCATCCTCTTTTCAGATGAAAATAAAGTTTGCATTTCTTTTGGAAATTGCAGTCCCAGAGTCTGGGGAACTCACCAACTTCCCTCTCCAAACCAAGTTGTTTTTTTGAAAGCAAAGGAAAAGCGTAGGAGTATTTGTTCTTTAAATAGGATGTGCCGTCACAATTTTGTGTGTGTTGGAAACCAAAAATATAATACAGACAGCATACTCAAAAGTACAGTGTCGAGTTGATTGATCTCATTCAGTAATTTATGTTCAGACCATCACACTGAATGCAGAGAAATCCATCCATTTGGATTTTTATCTCTGCATATCTCTCTCCATTTCTACAAGAAATAAAAAATGGCTGGCAGAGGTCACATTTTTCCAATTAATTCGACTCTATTGTAATCTCTGAGGTAATCTCTGAGGGCCAAGAGGTTTTGTTTTTGTTTTTTAATAACCAAAAATAAGGAGATCAGCTGACACAAACATTGAATCTTGTTTTACTTAAAAGTTTAACAGCCTTCTTTAAGCTAACTACATGTGTGGAGCAACATGTTGGGGAGGGGCAAGGTTGAATTTCTTTAATGCTTCATTTCCAGTGAACCAGCATGTCTTCAGTCATTTTTGGTGGGTGGTCAAAATGCGGAGGTTGACTGGTTTGTAGCCAAATAAAGAAAACTGTCTTGAGTTACTCAAACATTTTGGCAAATTGGTGATATTTTGAAAATTTAATTTACATAAGTAATGCATTATATAAAGACACTCTAGGCTGATTAGTAAATTACATTAAACTGTATGAAATCTGCTATGATGGAATGAAAAGAAATTGCTGGAGGCTTGCAGTAATATGTGAATCCCAGATGGAGAGGAGACAAAAAAAAAGCCCAGTTTGCACCGATTACCCATCAGAATCCCATATACAAACAAGCTAAGAACAACCATCAGCATCTGCACACTGCAAGCTTTACATGAGTCCACACTTTTTCAAGATGCAATTATATAAGAGCTGTTGCATCCATTAAATCCCTAGTGCACATATTAGGAGGATAAAATACATTAAAATGCAATGTCAGCATGCACAACTTCATTGTGGAAAGATAAACATGTTAGACGTTGAATGTTGCAAGTCTGCAAATTCTCCACCTGAATGCTTGGTCACTTAAAAATATCCCAGGAATAATTAGAGAAATATTCAAAGTTTCTCATTTTGAAGCAGAAGCTGAGATCAACAGATCTTTGTTTCATCCTTGTGACATCATTCAAAGTTTGCTTAAATTATATTTCTAACCTCAATGGACTGAAACGTCTCACCTATTAGCATAAGCAGCAAAATTGTCCAACAATCCAAACCAATTATCTGCAAATGTCTCTACAATCTAACATTATGCAGCTAAGATTTAGTTATAAGCTCCACTAAGTTTTTAAACGCATTTTAATTAAAACTGTGTGAAACCACCTTCAGAATTTCTGTTGGATCATAAAGTCCAAAATTAGACAATAAAAATTAATATTCCTCTGGAGCTCTAAAAGTCAAACATATTGAGGTATTGCTTAGGATTTTAAATCAGGTTAATTCTCAAAGAAGAAAAGGCCTCAGTTTTATTTCAGCTTTCAGTTAAATAGTTTGTCCTGGACCATTTATAGCTGCATGAAAGTGTTTGCATATGCGATTACATGGTTGTGGTGAGACAGGAGAGGACAAATAAGGTGAAAACTGGTAATTTAATAATCTTATGACTCTTCCTACTCATTTTCAGACACGAATTTTAAATATGGAATGTACAATATTAAAACCTGCATTTACAGGTTTATGGCACTCCTTCTCAGCAGACCACTAAAAGTATCGACAAGAATACTCCCTTCAAAATAAAATAAAAAAATTAAGTACCTTAAACACAGTCCATTTATCCTAATGATAATAAAACATCTGCAACTATTTTCTTTTTCCCCAAAAAACAAATTTGCACAAAAAATAATGATAAAAAAAAAGAAATCTGGGCAAATTTAAGCTGAAGCTGTTTGGTTCACATCAGACATAATGAAATGCTACATTACTGGTTTCAAAATGAAGTTTATAAATATCAAGTCTCCAAGAGAAACCCCATAAACTCTTTTCTCGCTTGGTCTAATGTCGCCGACAGTTTTCAAAATTGCATTTCTGTTCAGGGCAAGTGGCCTCTTGCTGCTTCCAGCATGACTGTGAAAGTGCTCTGCAGCATCCTTACAGCACAACGCTGCTGGTGACGTTATTCGCACTTCTAAAGTACTGAACCATTGTGGATGTGTTCTGTTTGTGCAGAACTAATCAATCATTAATTTGATTAGACTGAATAAAAAAGTCAGCATTTGACAACTTTATTTTGCAGCATCTTCACTTTCTTTGGAAGAATCAATGTTACACTGTACAAACTAAAATGGTAAAAGCAAAAATGATTGTAATTTCTTTTTCCAGGTGAACTAAAGGACGAAGTTGCTTCTTTCACCTACTGATAGGGTGAGTGTATCACATTTAATGTTGCAAGGATCTTTAATAAAGAATAGGTACATTCTTCTTATAAGCTGATCTTATAAGAAGATATTTTGGCAAACTATGCGGAAAGTGTAGCTGTAGAACAAATACAAGTAATTCTGAAGTATTAAATGATTTTCACTTGAAAGGAACTTAAAATATAACTAAAAGATTATGAGGTCTTATTCGCTTATTTTAAGCAAGAAAACAAACATTTGAATTTAACATCTGTAACAAGAAAATGTTGTTTCACATGGAGCCATTACCACAACAGTAATTAAATGTTAAATACTGAAATCAAGCAACTCGGATTTCTTATTCCTTTCAGAAGCAATGAATTTATACAATTTCCAACACAAATTAGATTTCTTAAAAAATGCCTGGAGGGCAAAGCTGCCTTCAGTGAATCACCCCTGAGGTTAAGTACGTCTTAGTAAAGAGGTGGAAAAGGTGGCAAGTCCTGCAGCAAGGCAAGAAGCACAGAAGCATAATTATTTTGCTCATTTAACATTAGTCCTCTAGTAACTTTTAAACCTCAGATGTAAATCTTGAAAGGTAACACTTGAATACTAATACTTGTGTTCTGGAGGTCTTTAAAAGCATTTAAAATCTAAAGCAAATTTACATTTTCACATATTTTTCTAGTTTATTATACAGAGTAAATGTCCTGATTTACGGTGGTGTGCATGTGTACAGAATCCAATATTGTAAAGGCCCTTTTTTGAGGAGGTAACATCTCCAAATTTTAACAATTTGAGGATCTAACCAGAAAGAAAGTCATTGGACTTATGTAAACATTCAAAAATTAGTTCTAGCTGCCGTGTTCCATCTCTCAAATCAAAAATGTTCGCACTCAAGTTAAGATTTTGGGGTGAGATTTAAACACAGCTGTAGAGGTTCTCTGTCCAACATGACAGAAGTCTGCAAAGCACAGTCTGCTAAAAGTTTTCATCTCCAAATAAACTGTGGAGATGTATTATTTACACCCTACATGAGAGTCCATCTCCAAGTTATCTCTACATAGGTCACTTTAAGCGCTTTCTCAACCAAATCCACTTATGTAAATAAGCCTCATCTTCTGCTGTTCGGTTAATTAACCTGGCCATTCATTTACTGTGTTTTTCCCTTCCGCTATTTTTATAACCAGAATTTTATCTAAAAAAAAAAAAAAACGACCTAGTTTTCTGAGGTGCAGGAATGAGTTCGACTGTGACAATAGCTTTGAAGCACAGCTTTAATACGAGCTTGAGTTTGGAAACAAGCTTGTGGTTCCCAAACGGCATCAGCACAATGACTGTGACCTTCTCATTAGGAAGTCTAAGCGACATCGCTGCAGAAGTGACCCATGAGGCCCGGAGCCGGATGGGAGGGCAACGTTCTGGTCGGCAAGAGGGAAATTGACAGCCTCATTACAGGAAAGCATTCAAGCTGGTCTAGAGAGGAAATGACAGCTCCATTAACCACCAATGCCACAGGAAAAAAAAGAAACCTTTCACATGCAAACACACAATTGGACTCCAATATAAACATGGTTTTCCTTTGTACGCATGTTGTGCAGTGCAATATTACATTATGGTTGTTTCATCCCTCATGATGAGTTAATTTAGCATCCATTTTTGAGAAGCCAAATTTAGAAAACCTACATCATCTTCCCAGAAAACCCATCAAGCCTCACATTCTTAGAGATCATGAACACGCCTCGCTCTTCAGAGCTCGAAAATCTAATACTTTGCAAAGGAATTTTTTCCAGAAAAGTGAAAAAGCAAAATGAAACTTTAAAATTTACAAAGTTTCTTCAAGTCAAAATCTGGAAAGGTTTTAGCTGTAATTGCAGCAATTTGTTACAATTTGGTAAAATTACTGCTGCAAGCCTTTTGGGGCATTGATCCACCAGCGTTGTATGTTGATGTGAGGTTTTTATACTTTGCAAAAGAATCAGGTTCGGTTAAACTGGATAGAAAATCTTAACAGCAGGGTTCAAGAGGCATGTTTATGATTTTAGAAATGGCCCCCAGTTACTTTACTTTATTTTGGAATTACAAAGTAAAGTAATTCTTAATGTATATTGATTCATCTCAACTATGTGATTTGAACATGTAATGCAATATAATTAAAGAAAATAAATAAATAACCTCCAGTTTGTTCATTCCGTCCTTTCCTGCCAGAAACATTTTTTTTTATAATCCTAGCTCCAACCGTCTCAACTGAGCAGCTTCACATAAAATCCCCTCAGCATGATGCTGCTACCACCATATTTGACAGCAGGGAATGTGCTAAGGATGATTTGCAGAATTTAATTAAAATGTTTACTTTGTCTGTTCTGACCAGACTCCTTTCTTAGACATGTTTACTCTTCTCCTGCATGGTTTGCGGCAAGAAAACCCGAGTTTCTTATGGTATTTTCCCCACAAAAAAAGGGCTTCCTCTGATTATCCTGTTGTCTTGCCCACAGATTTTCCAGAGCTGTGGAGATCTGCTGCTCCTCTGTAGGTACCTCAAAGCTTCATACTCTCTAAAGCTCTCAGTTCTGTTTGGGTTTCCAGTTGCACAATGCTCAACAGCACTTTCTGAAATGTTGAACTCTTATTTAAACTTCAAACATCTGGAGTCATACCAATTAGTTGACTAGTAAAGTCAGCTGGTTTAATTTGGAGTATAAGAGCAAAAAGGACTGAAAACATTTTCCTTCCGCATCACAATTATATGCTACTTTCTGCTAGTTTATCACAAAAACACTGAAGCATGATTAAATGTGGAATAGTGATCTGCCATTGGAGCTGAGATGAGATATAATGAGGTCAGCTGTTCCATGTTAGTTGGCGGGACCTAAAAAAATTCTCATTTTTGGAAAAACACTAATTCAGCCCATATTCCTGTTAAAATAGGAGGCTGCACAGCACAGTGATACTAAAAATAGGAGGTCTAACAATGCCTCTCGACCATACTATTAAAAGCATTCGTCTAACATTGTTTGGGTCATCCTTACACTGACAGCCTTGACAAGTCTAACATCCTACAGATGAGTAGAGAAGGGTCTGGTGAGTTTGGAGGCTGCGTTAACCTCCACTTGCATTTCCAGAGCTCCCCTGAGCAAAACTTAGCAGCGTTGAGGCGTTGCTTCACAAATTTGACAGTTGTTTTTCCCCAACCTGTGTATTTTATTTGCTGGCTTATTTACTTCTTTCATTATTTTTCTCAGCTGAAAAGATCAATTTGCAGCTTAATGTAATTTACACAAGCAAGAGTTGTTGAGCAGGCAGATGGATAATCCCCTCCTCTCACATGTTCTTCACAGCAGACGCAACATGATCCCCCTTTATTTCACACTATTATGTATGACAAACTGCAATCCCATCAACCTGTCCATCATTTTGATGGACAGATTTACATTAGAATCCTTTGTGTTCATGATTTCATTTTATTTTTTTATTTTTAGTTGCTTCTATTTAGCAGGCAGTACTAGACACCAATTAATCCTTTGCATTTATTTAAGCCAAGATCGACAAAAAGATACATGACGAGTTTTTAATCAACGTTATGTTTAACTGCATCATTTTTATAAAAATGACAGTTTAGAGTGAGAATAAGTTATAAAAAGATGACATCTTCCACAAGATTTTCTGATTCTGCATGCTGAGAGCTGCCGTTTGATTTTATTTATCAACCTGTCTTTTTTGCTTTCTCCTTGTCAAATAATATTGTGAATATATTCAAGCACATGTTCTATAAAAACATCAAGGAGCCTTACTCACAGTGGATGTGGAAGAAACGAGTCACACACAAATTGCTCACAACCTTTTTTTGCCTAATTGGCAGCTGCATAATGTATTTGTGCCGTTTTGACAGGGAGAAGGTCTTATTTCTCACATTCATTCCTTCTGAAACATCAATAATATTTTAGGCTCCCAAGTCTTAAGTCAAAACAGCAAAACATTCTGGATTCATCTTTCCAAATCCACGCAAAACAAAAGGCTTACCCAGTGCATTTCTGACAAAACTGTGATACATGCAGGTTGTTTTATGAATAAATCCAATTTAGGCTTAAATTTAAAAATAAATTGAAACTAGCCATTCTGCAATGACAGCTTCAATGAGTTCAACACCCTGAGCCGAACACGCACCTGTGCACTAACAATATGCCATGATAACTCTAAATAAAATCACTGCAAACCTTTACAGCCTCCTGACGGCTCCACTAGTAATCAACCCTGCGTTTCAGCAAGGAGCATCATCTCTGAGGACCAAAAATCCATACATAATTCATCACTTTAAAGATTTGTTGTTTTTGTGCCGTGGAGCCAGGAAACGTGTGGTATAAGCCTAGACACTAACAAGTGAGGATACAGCTGGAAGAACACTTTAACACTCCCTGTGAACCCAGAGAAGCTTAAGGACTCGGTAAAGGGACCCAAATACACAAACGAATAAGAGACAAAGAAATATTGTTCAACTAAAGCAGAATGCACCAAGTTCATCCTCTGTCAGATTAATATCCCCTGTGTCCTCAAAGGATTGTGCACAAATGAACCAGTCAAACAGACTTTACATTATATTCGCTACATTAAACCCTTTTGCACTACCCTACATCATGCTTCTTCAACCTGTGAGTGAGCCTCTGCATCTGAAATTCATATTTACGGTTCAGGCAGAGATGGAGCTGCCGGTTGCCATACTGTACATGATTACAAATGATTAGCAATGATCAATAATGGGGCTTTGCTGATGTGCATGCAGAGAATCATCTTGACTGAACATGAAGTGATAGTGGAAGTGGCCAGTGTTTCCCTTGTGATTGCTGAAATAGAGAACAGGGAAATATCTAATTCCAGGGTTACTGACAACCACAAACTCCAGCTCTGTTCGTTTTCTCAAAACAAGGGGGCATTTTACCTGGAAAAGCAATTTTACGCCTAAAATTGAACAGAAATGGGAAGCATGTGAATGGGTAAAATACCAGTATGTCTGGTAGCAAATGAAGCTAAAACAACAGAGCAATAGAAACCCAAAGTTCATCCTGAAACACAGGAGAAGGTAGACAAGCATTTATTGATTAATTAAAAGGACCCACATGACAAATCTAAACTTATCAGGAGTCTAATAACCTTTTAAATCCGTTTGGTGATGGGATTATATGGTTCAGACCCGATAGCTTTCATATTTATTTTGGTTAGTCACGTTAATCTGAAGTCTACCACAAAATGAAAGCACCATAGTTTATACCTATTACTTCTGACTTTGCCTTTCAACAATTTAAAAACACTGAACACCAACAGAATGACTACAGCAGGGGTCACCAACTCCAGTCCTCCAGGGCTACCATCCTGCAACTTTTAGATTCACCTCTGCTCCAAAATGTCTGAATTCCCTCACCTGCATTCATTCCTCTCTGCAATAGGCTGGAAACGAGCAGTTTATTTGATCCAGGTGCGTCTGAGCAGAGACGCATCTAAAAGTTACAGGATGGTGGCCCTCGAGGACTGGAGGTGGTGACCCCTGGACTACAGTCATGGTGCTGAATGAGAAACACAGCACACTCCTCCCAATGCCCAAGTCTGGATAACCGTTTTGGTCTAATAGCAGAACAAAACGTTATTTCACATCATTTGAGATAATGTCATAAGACAAATTGCCATTTTGCTGTTTTTGTAATTACTTTCCCATTAGAGATTGGCTTTTGTCAGGCTTTGTGCACAGACATTAAATAGCTTCCCAAACAGCCATTGATTAACTTATAACACATCTGTATGTAGAGGATCCTACAAAAAGCAGCATGTGATAATGCCAGTGTTACGTCTGTCTGCTTTTCATCAGAAAATATTAAAGAAATGGTTGGATTTATGAATTGTAGTAGAGCTGTTATGATTAATGAGTCAAGTTCAGGATTTACAATAAAATCTATTGTGTAATAAGCTTAGTAATCCATACTGTGATCCATTATATGAATGGAGTTTATGCGTTAGTGTCTCTTAGCTGCTACAGAACCAGATTATTTGCCATTTTCTCATCCTACTTTGCAATAAAAGTACATAATGCCAGTAGAATCAAGTTATTTGCATAAGCAAACCTTGAGTACAGCTGCATCAAAGCACACAAAACACTAAAGAAAAGTTGGTCACTCTTTTCTTTAACACATCTGAAACATAGAAATTTGTCTTAAAACTGTTCAATTGTTAAGTTTGAAGAAAAATCTCTCCCACAAAATAAACAGCTTATATCTTTTGCATCCTGATCAATGTTGCAATGTCAAGAAGCGTCGCACCATCTTTTTTCATTTTCATTTATAAATTTTAAACGACTCTGAGGCTCCTGCTGAAATATTTCCAGGCACTTGATTCAGTTATGAACTTAACTAAGCAGAAAAGGAAAACGCTTTTACGTTGATCACATGTCAGCATTGGTTGCTCAGTAGGTACACCCACTGCTGTTTAATGGACAGAGTACCAGACACTCCTGACTCCAGGTGGGAAACTCATTTTCTATGGAAATAAAAAGCTGCACTCAGCTGAAAAAAAAAACTCAAGTCTTCTCTATTTCCTTTTAGAAAAACAGATATTTTAAAGATGAAACTTGCCAATCTACTGCAAAAGAATTGAGAGACAAACAGTTTTCAAAACTTTCTGCTTGGCCATTGCTTGCAAGAGGAGATAAGTGTTGTGGAATGACAGAAAATTGCATTTTGTAAAGTCTTCACATCGCTGGAAAAAACAGGATGTGGAAAGAATCATCACGGTCCTAATGTACTACTGCTTCAAATAAAATCCAAAACAGCCTATTTTAAACAGGTTATAGCAGGACTTTAATAAAAATCGTTCAATACATGGAAAGTTTCAGGTGTCCATCTTCATGAACTGACAATCTGTAAAGCTCTCAATTTAAAATCAAGGGGGTGGAAAAATAAGAAAATTATTCTTAGGAGTACAAACTTTGGACTGCAAACTTTTCACTTAGGTGATTTTTTTTTTCTAACATTTCCCATTCTTTAATTAAATAAAGCCTCACTAAAACTAAAAGATCTACATTACGAGTCACCTTTGATCAGCGGAGGTCTGTCGGCTCTCTACTTTTGTTCCCAGCCATTTACCAACTGATGGATATTGATTACTGGCTTTCAGGGATTTTTGTCTTAGTCTCACCATCTGAATCCCAGCATCACTTCAACCTTATTTAATATTAACAGCAGCAAACCTATGTCCATCTGATAATCCATTTCAGTAAAAGTAGAACTGAAAGGGGACTTAGATTTTTTAAGGATCTTTCAACTTCAAGTCACATTTTCATTGGAAGTCCTTCATTGGATTAATTCTTTGCAAACTTCAAGAAAAGTCAAAGGACCTATTTATTGGAGTTAGAAAAGATAAAGAAGAAGAAAAATATGCAAGTAACTTCCCTCCTGCAAAATAGCAGCGCATTTAGTATAAAGACCTACAGGAAACATGCATTGGACAAGAGCTAAAGACATTGAAAGTCTTTCCTTACGGAGGAGCAACAGTAGGTGAGCTTGAAGCCTAAAATCATGAAGACATTTTCAAGAATAATTAAGGTTCATAGACCTGAACAGCATTATGCCGTACTGTAATACATCAGACTGACAGGCCAGGAAACTTTGATGAATGACATAATGTCAGCAACTTAGTAGGCTCTATTGATAGAGGAGAAAAGGAGGCAGAGATTCATAAAATCCATACTTATCTGAAATACGTTAAGAGCTCCTCCATCATCACTTCTCAGAATGTGTGGGTATGCAAGGTAAAGAAAACGGCCCCTGGTGCCCATTATCCTGACACATTTATCTGAACTACAGCCTTATTTTTTATTCTTGTCAGTTATTTTTGTTTGGGTTGAGATGATATCCAAGACCTTCTGCTAGTCTATCATAGTGTTGTTTGGCAAAAATAGCTCTACACAACTTCAGCAAAACTACATTTCACAAAATGTAACATTAAAAAAAAAATAAATGACAGAAATAGAAAATAACTCAGACTAAAAAAAAACTTTGTAATAAAACACTTTACAAAACCCAGAAGAAAAGCAGGATTATGTAACAAATTTAAAATAAAAATTAAAGACCTCTTAAGTGGCAGGAAAAATGTTGTAAGAGTACAACCTCACAGTTTTATAAAAGCAGGGTAATATAAGAATGATGCTACAAAGAAGAAAGTTTGAAATAAGGCAAACATAAAAAAAACTAACCAGAAAAGACTTCAAATTTTTGGGACAGAAAAACAATACTATAAAGCAAAGTAGCAGGAAACGGCACAAAAAAAGATTACCTAAAACTGACAATAAAAACTAAAAATTTCAAGAAACTACAACGCAAAGAGAGCAAAGAAATTATTTTTTCTTTTTCTAGGGCACATCTCATTTTAAGTTTGAAGCATAAGGAACAAAAAGCATATTGGCTCAAAGCACATTTTTGTTCGACTATAACCTGGTCAAAGCACAAAATCTAAAATAGGTTGAGAATCTGGAGTCAGACCTGAACATTTATCTTTGAGGATTTGACTGAACCTGGGCTTTTTTGGAATGAAAAATGCACAAAAGTGACAATTTCTAGCTTTAAATACATTCCCCAAAAGACTGCAGTTGCACCAAAAAGGGGTGCCTGCAAAACGCCTGCAAAAATATTCTACTTTGTGCTGGTATATAGTAGAAAATCCTAATGAAAAACATTCAGGTTTGCACTTGTAGCCAAGTCAAATGTTAAAAAAAAATCTATATACATTTTATACCACCAACAAAATTGAGTTGTAAGGGCTGCAGTCCCATTTTACACAGGCATTATGGCACCAAAAATAAGTAGGGAGCGTTTAAAATGGGCAGGTTGTCTTGTCCAATATATGTCTAAAGTAATGAAAGTCACCTATTTCCTAGAGCCCACTCAGAATGTCAAGCAGATCCTTGAACTCCTGATTGCCAGCAGCTGATGGCACATCAGCTGCTCATGTCGGCTGACTCACTAATCGCACCGTCACTCTGCTGATCATATTACTCTGGTCTGAATGCACATTACAGTCATCTCTCCCCATCAACACAAACACATCTCTGTAATAGCCTTTTCTCTTTGCTGAGCAGGCCATTACAGAACCATATCCGGGTTAGGCTACATTAGTTCTACATTAATTTAAAATGTTTTGCACAGACATGCCCTTTTCAGCAGGTTTTGTTTTGCTAAAAACCTTTAAATTGTTTTTAAACACTCGCTGAGATGCAATGCACATTGCAGTCTTCATATGGAAAGACAGGAAACAGAAAAAAACAACAGCTAAATTGGCTTTGGTGATGGCAACAAGGGAATTGTCGCACTGCAATGCTGTCATCTGAACTAAAGAGCCACTACATTACTTTTTGTCTATGATTTAACCCTGTCAGATCATTTCATTTATATGCCAATAACCAGAGAGGGAAAACACTTAAGTTGTATTGGATAAATCTTGCTGCCATTATAAAGTTATAATTTTTCATCTTTGCTTTAAAACTCACTCTTGAGAGCGGAAAGCCAAACAAACTTGCAAAGAAAATTACTTCATGTTTTGATGGCCATATTTTCAGACATGACTTCAGCCAACAGAAAGAACAGAAAGACAACAATGCAACTAATAAATAAGAAGCCCAAATTTAACTTGCACTAAAGACAGTGTTGCTATGATGCAGCAGAGTAACGGAGGAAAAAGGAGATCTCATCCAAGCAGATGATTTTTTTTGTGATTGAATAATTAATTGAAAGGAATGTGTTCAATATTGTGTGTAGTTCAGTCTGAGTTGATTAATTCACATTAAAACATTAGTTTCTTCTTCCAAATATGAAGGGAACAAACGTTAGCTGGGTCATTCCAGACATGCTGCAGAGGAGCAACGTGCTTTAAGGTGATTGAAGACGGGAAATGTGCAAAAATGATTGGTCTGCTCGGGTAAAATGATCTCCACTGCTCTGAAATGGAAACAAAAGCGTCTTGGAGGAAACTGCACTTCAAATGGACCGAAGAAGAACCAAAATAGCCAACAATGAGGGCCGTAAAGACAAACTGTTACCTTTTATGGAAATGATGAGTGGAAGAGTAATCTTTGTGCATGCTACAGCAAATGTTTCTCATACTATGGTGTCTGATATTTCTCTCATGCTAGGAATAATGCATTGTTTTGAACAAAATAGCTAAAGAGACGATGTTATGACATAAAATGCCCTTTAAATGGTGGTGTCAATAAGATAATGAACCCAGTCACACCAGTAAATGAGCCTCAGCATGCTGTTCCTAAAGGGAAACCCAAGAAATATAGAAACATTGTGGAATGCAGTCCAATCACCTCTGCAGGAATACCCATCTATATGTGCCAGACAGTAGTTACACAACTAGTGGGGTGGTTCAATGGGAAGCGAATCTTCACATTTTTTTTTTGAACCCATTTTAATTATGCAACACTGGAACAAAACATGCAGTGTTCCCAGTGTGTTTATTCGTATAGAAAATTACATCTATTTCAAGAATCTGGAGCTCCACTCATAATTTAAACTCCTATTTTGAAAATAGATATTTTCTACTATTCTCATGCATTTCTTTTCAGCCTTCAAAAAAAGCCTCAAAAGAAGTTCAGTATACCAATTCTACACGAAATAGCAGCAAAATGAAACCATTAAACATGTGACCTTCTGCTGCACAGTTAAAGAAGGCAGGCCCCAATTAGAATTCAAGTGTTTATCTACCAATGGAGTACAAGAGAAAACAAGGCAGTGGGTGCAGAATGTGTTACAGACTGAAACAGAGATGGTGCAAGATGCTTAAAAAGTAATTGGGTGCGAGCTCACAGTCAAGGGAAAGCACTGTTCAGCTTTCAGTGATAAGCCAACTACAATCTACATTTGCTATTGTATTTTAGATTATATTTAAATAAATGCAGCTGGGAGAGTGGTCAGTTACCTTCACCATCTTTCACACAAAGTCACTATTGAGTAATGTTATTTCTGCATGTAAACTATTATTTTTGTTCACTAGAAACTGTTTTTAAACAATTTTTTCATAGATTTTACAATTAAGAAAAAACTGCTTTGTAAGCCTTTCCAGGTTAATGCAGGTCAACATTAGAAGCTGGGTTAGCCTAAAACAATTACTGAAACAGAAAATGACATGAGCACTGTGTGATGAAGACTTGGCAGTAAAGGAATTTGTTATTCTAATGCCTAATAAATAATATTGCAACATTTTCATC
The DNA here is from genome assembly GCF_001443285.1 of Poecilia latipinna. Classification (NCBI taxonomy): domain Eukaryota; kingdom Metazoa; phylum Chordata; class Actinopteri; order Cyprinodontiformes; family Poeciliidae; genus Poecilia; species Poecilia latipinna. Next base: position 21,109 of record NW_015112677.1, on the reverse strand, counting down.
AGCAAGTAATATACTACAATAACTTTATGACTATTTTTCAGAGATGCTACTTTTGCAGAAGCTAACTAAAAACTGTCTTGATTTGGTTTCAGCTGTTCAAAGCAGTGATTCTAAAAACCTCTTTTTCTTAAGTCTCATGTTGATAAAAGTCTAATACTCTTTCAGCTACTACTCTCAACTCACACATAATTCATGTCTTTAATTATTGCTCTTTAGTGAGCGAGACTTTAGCTCATAATGAAACATTTACGTTTTCTTAAGCTGCTGTAAGAATAAAGAGAAATGTAATATTCCCACTTTTTCCTCATGTGTTTTGAGAGAACTGAATGCAACATTGAAGTCCCCTTTTCCTTCAACTTCAGTAACAAGATGCAGTGTCACATCCATCTCATAACGCCGCCACATTTGAGACTCGTTACAGGATTTCCCACTCCCACTGAAGCTGTAGGTTGACAAACTGTATCTGCAGGAAATTTCTCAGCCTTGCCCCGCTTTCATTGCCTTTTGTTCAGGGGTCCTCTATAGCTGTGAAGAAGTTACAAACAGCAGCCACTGTGTTTTATAATAAGACACCCCACTTTGCTAAAGCGTGTGGCATTTTATAGGTACCTTTCATTACTGATCATGCATTTTTCATCTTTTTGAATTAAGCAGTCTCCCTGTTAGACTGGTCAAACCTAAGATGAAACTGGAGAGTTTTAACCCCAATAGCATCTGAGTTTCCAAGTGGAGCTCAGTCATAGGATGGCCTACTTCTCTTTTTGCGAAAGTATTACATCTGTCAACACTCAATTTACACTGTACAATATGCAGTTTATTGTGAAGAGTGAGGGAGAAGAGAGCACTGCAAAAAAAAAAAAAAAAAAAAAGATGGGCTGGAACCCGAATGAGGACATAAACTCAAACACTGAATTAACTTAGCTTTGCTGAAGAATAAAAATATCAAAAAGACTTTGCAATACTAAGACCTAAATAATGAATCATTTCATTGACAAATGTAGCCTGCTCCAATTCTGTTCAGGGAGCTTGGAACAGATTTCGAAAGAATAAAGAGACTTGTCTAACAAGACGTCGACACTGGCCAGGGGAGTCAAATATTTCATCAGTGACATTTAAAAATTTAAATACATACAAGTTTTCTAAATAATCTAGGTCAAATCAGATACTTATTATTGAAAGGTTAGTTCACTAAACTGAAAGCTATTAAATGGACTAGTACAGATACCCAGGGCAACCAATTTGAGTTGAAGTATTTCTGTGAAACCCTCAGAGTTTGAGATGATTACCAAGCAAACAACATCGTAAAGACCAAGGAATACAGCAGAAAGGTCAGGGGAAAAGGTTGTGAAGAAGCTCAAAGCAGGGTTATGTTGTAAAACAATGTCCAAAGCTTTGGACATCTTGGGCAGCACTGTTCAGCTGTCAGTTTGTTTGATAATGTACAGTATGGGACATGAAGATTTGAGAGAGTATGCGAGAACTGCAAATATACCCAGACATCCCCGTCCACCTAAAGCGACAGGCTGGACAAGAGCTTTAATCAGAGAAACAGTTGCAGAGATCCACAGCCCAGCTGGAAGAATCTATTGAAAACTATCCGCCGTGTACTCCACAAATCCGGTCTTTTGGTAGGTGTGGAAAGAAGAAACCCAGTCGTACGAGAATAAAGTCATTATTATGAGAATAAAGTTGGAACAACACAAGTAGGGCTGTAACGTTTCCTCAAATGATTCGAGTATCTCAATTATTAAAATTCCTTGAGGCAAATTATCCATCTCAAAGCTTCGTTAAATTATGTTTTATTATCTAACGCACCATGTTTTCTGACCGGGTGATTATTTGTGTTGCGCAACACTCTCTGACTTCCACCTACAAGTTGTTGACAAATGTTAGTGTTAGCAGCATAAAGTCTGATTTTCAAGTTCAGTCCAGTCGTTCACCTGGACACAAAAGTTATGAATGACTGGGTAAAGTAAGAGTTCATCTATTACATTGACTGATGAATACATAAACTAAATCTGACGTATTAGGTACTCTTTTCAAATAAAAATGTTAATACATTTTTTATTTACAAGTCATAATATTTTGAGCATAAAGTCATAACAAGAAGTTCTAATATTACTTAAAAGAAGACTGCATGTATTTAAACTTGCTAGATTAATAATCTCCTGGGTGTAGTTAGACATGTTTAGCTTTGACAACTGTTTGACATTTTGAGGTTTTATGCCAGACAGGTGAACCAAAGAGAAATGCATGTACAATAATCGGTCAGGAGGTAGTGAAAGCAAGAGCAGTGTCAATGGATTTCTATGGGTTATAAGTACAGAGACGAGAAGGCATGCAGCCACTGATTGATCGGTGCAGACAGAGTGAGAGACAGCATATTGAGAGGAGACACTAATGTAAAAACAATGTGTAGTCTTATTTCTGGGTCATCCATCAGATAAATGTGGACTGTCTTTTTCATCTATGTTTTTTGCAAGTCCATCCGAGTTCTCTAATGGACTCTGGGCTCCATGAAGAGCATGCTTGACAAAAGTTCACATTCATTAATCATTACCTGCCACTTGGCGCTGCAACCTCTACCACCTCGGTTCATATCGCCACATCCAACTCTCTCAGACTGAAAAACCCATTATTCCTCAGCAAAGTCCTCTGTACAGCATTTTTGTTCATCTCTACAGGCATAAAGCCTCATGCATTTGTATTATTCTACCTTAGGTGACTATTTATGATGGACCTGAAATACTGCAAAAAGATTAGCTAGCTGAATATTAATGTCAAACAAAAGATTGTATATAATTACATTTCAATGCAGAGAAACTCCTATGAAATCTACTTCTATTCACTTTTTTAAAATTATCACAGCAACGGATATTTGCTCATTTCTGATGGCACCAAGCTGATGTAAAACCTGAGTCAACTCTGAGCACATCCTTTTCCTGTATATAAACATTTACTGGGTACTGTGCATGTCTGAGACCCAAGCCAACAGAAAGCACAAACAGGGTTATCAGTATTACCTCACCATTTATTTTTTACGGGTCATTTGGAACCAGTTCACACTGGTTGCAATTTAAGACAAAACCCCAGCTTCTTTTCAATCTTATAGTCTAGATTTATTTGGGGAAATAATCTCTCCATAGTTAAAAAAATAAAATTGATAAATGAAGAATGATTAGCAGTTTTCGTTCAAACTTCACCCAAAAATTCATTGTAGATAATAAAACTATGAGGGTAAAAAAATAACTCCAGAAAAATACCCTTAGGAGGCAAAATAAAGTAATAGATTTGTTTTTGACAACTCTGCAGTAATAAGAGACAGCTTTGAAAATAATGTACAGTTTCATTAGTTTTGCTTTGTAAGCAGCTAAGAAAAAAAACTGTAAAATTCATCAGGCAGGTGTGAGCAGATGAGGGTGAAGCAGCTCTGTGCAGCATTAGCACAATAATGACTGCAGGTGTATTTATTCACAGCTCAGCTCAAACAGCAATCAAAATATTAACACCTTTTCCAATGTATTCAATTTAACTCTGTAGAACTCTCTGCCATCTCCCTTTCTAATGCCCAGTTTCTCCCCAATTCATCCTGAATGCGGGGAGGACATGTATGTGCATGTTCATTGTGCATTCGGGGCCCTTTGATGTGCCATCCTTTGTAATTTCTGCCAAATTCGACAAGCGAGTAAGGAGGTTGTACTACGTCTCATTACAGTCCAGAAAACGGCTGCGTCATTGTTCTGCCAACAAAACAATATGTTAATCCGGTTAAGGCGTGAATATCTGGGAGATTAATTAGGGATAAAATGATTTTCTCAGAGGGACGAAACAAAAAAAAATAAAAAAGACGACTACTGTGTAAACAACAAAGAATTGTGGTGCCACAGACCCCAGATAAACAAAATGCTCATTTATCCCGTGCAGTTGAGACGTTCATTATTTGCAGTTAGTCACCATCTGCATAAATTCACATGCAGAACACAGTCATATAAAAGCAAACCCTGCAACACCCACACGGAAGAGGCTGTAATCCAACACACAATAAAAAGGTTCAAAAACATTTTCTTTTGTGCGTTTTCCTTTTTATAGCTTCTAATTAAAATTTTGTGTTGCTGGGATTCTGGCCACTGATCTGTGTTTGTCATCAACAATACCTTTGTGCGTGTTGCTTTCCAAATCCCTGGCAGCAAATGGCAAAGCTCATTTGCAACTTGAATAAACTGAAACTAAATATAGTAGCTTTTTAAAAGTCAATATGACATTTTTCAGTGAGATGGGAAATGGTGCTCTTTGATACTGCTTCAAAACTGGTGTATTATTTTTGACATAAAAAACTTGATGATGCCCGATGTAAATAAAAGACGACATTCTGAGCAGCTATGAAAGCAGTGAAACTACTAACGCTTAATTTTTGTCACATGTAAATAATCTGACAGCTGGAGTTGCTGTACAAACAGCTTGATGGAAAACAAAACTTAACATTAAAATTTGAAGCATTTAGCATGCAAAAAGATGACACCCACCGCTGATCAGGAAAGCTAAACAGCTTCATCTCGTCAAGCCACCACAGTTTATCCATCATCAGGAACTATAAAAGTTCCTCTGTGTGAAAATCTATATTCCTTTGCTCTTTCTACAATGCCTACACCAAACAAATCATCAAATGTGCTGGAGTCGAGCACAGAATCCTATCTGATCTAGATGCAAGCCATGCTAAAATAGTTTGACATTCTCAACGTCTTGCATTTAATGTTGTGGCTGTGTCAGAGTCGTGTTCCTGGTTTTAGATTCTATTTATTTGGTAACACTTTATTTGAAGGGGGTTGAATAAGACTGACATGACACTGTCATAAACATGACATAACACCTGTCGTGAACATGAATAAGTCTTCATGAATATTTATGACTGTTGTCATAAAGCGTCATTCGGTAAATTATGACACTTTTAATACAAAGTTGACATTATTCAAAATGTCTTCGTTATGACAACTTGACATTAACCAGGAAATCATTACTGATATAAATTTGTTATAAAAGTATTACTGATTTCACTTTAAAAATTAGGTAACTTTATGTTATTAAAGGTAAAGTTTAAATAGTAATGATTTCCTGGTTAATGTCAAGTTGTCATAAAGACATTTTGAATCATGTCAACTTTGTATTAAAAGTGTCATAATTTACCGAATGACACTTTATGACAACAGTCATAAATATTCATGAAGGCTTATTCATGTTCATGACATGTGATATGTCATGTTTATGACAGTGTCATGTCAGTCTTATTCAACCCCCTTCAAATAAAGTGTTACCTTTTATTTTATCATTTATCAAATTATTCTCTCTATCAGATAAGGAAAATGTCATGCACATTTGCATTGCTAAACTTTGAAGTTGAAGTCGAGCCTTCAAAAGAAAATCAGTGGTTGATGATTTAGTTAAAGATTACTTGACAATAAATTGTCCCAGAAATTATTGCAATAAGCAATATTGTCATCTTGACCATTTTCAAGTAAAATAGTGATAATAGCATAATAATGCAAGAGCCCTGTCATCAGGCCCCTGGCCTCCTGAGGCTGTGCAGGCTCCCTTTTGTTATGCAGGATCAGCTGTGAGAGCACATCTCCCTGATTGGCTGCCTGAAGGCTGCAGGAATGCAGCTACACCATTGGACCAGCAGAGGATTGCCAAGCCAATCAGACGTTGATGAGGCCCACCTGCACCCTATAAAAGGCTCCTGAATCCATTCCTCTAGCGGGGCAGCTATTTTGAAGAGGTTTTGTGAAGCTGCCTCCTCTTGTTTGGTAGTTGCAACTGCTTTAGGCAGGTTTTAAGCTAGTTTGGTCTTTGTTTGTTCCTGCTTGTCCAGTTCAGCAATTTTGACTTTGCTCTAGTTGACTACAAGTTAGAAGCTTGTGTTTGGGAGGCTTGGTGCTCCCCTTAGCATTCCCTTTGTGTGTTCCCCGTTTTCCCTTTTGGTTTATTTTGAGTTTACTTTGAACTGACTTGTTTGGACATTTTGTAACTTTAATTTGCACCTGACATTCTTGAGTTTGTTAATCCCTTTTGTTTTGCATTAATTGGGTTAAATTGTATTGTTTTGTGAAACTTTATTTTGTAATAAATCATTTTTACTTTACACTTTCGCTCTGGACACATTTTATGTTACCGCCCCTGGACCCCTAGACCTTGGGGGCGTAACATCAAAGATCAAGCTATAATAAAAGCTGGAACTGGAAAACATTTTTAAAATAAAAAAATAGAAATAAATGCAACCAAAACCATAAATATAATTGATTATAAACAAATTTGCCCTTTAAAAAATCTCTTTAGGCCCAGACAGGTAAAACAATCAAAACTACCAGTTAGGATTTTAATTGATCATGCATTTGATTTATTGTTTATTGCAACAGACGCATGTGTTACACTTCTTGAACACGTCAGATTTAAATTAGGATACTACTGCAGAACTTGCCGTATTGTTAGCCATCTGATCTCACAGGCCTGAAAAGATTCAGGCCATCTGCCAAAATCTCATGAAGAGGTTCCTGCAGCTGCCGTTAGGGTGGACTTCTACCATTTATGCATGCTTTTTAACAATAATATTCAGTTTTATGCTTTCCACACATTGTATTAGTAAGAAAGATTATTCCTTCCATATACAATTATGTGAAACCTTAACATTTAAAGCTTTTATCGACGCTTCACACCCTGCTTAGTCTGCAGAAGTACAGCTAGTGTCCAGTCTAAATTTTCAAAACATCTGCTTTGAATGCTTTTACCGTACATGTCATTCTCAAAAACAACCAAAAGGATTCACAGATGCACTGACAAACCCACTACACACACACACACACGCACTCAAAAGAACCTCTGCAGGCTGGTTGCAATCTCAAGCCAGCACAGACAGAAGCAAGGCCAGGTAGGGTTCCTCAGACACCTGCTGTCCGACACAACCAGAGCATGACAAACACATTGATGCCTCAATAGATTCGCAAAACCAACTCGGTCTTCCCCGTCACTTTGGAGTAAACAAGAGAATGAGCTTACAAGGAATTCAGAGAGCATTTCGGATCAAATCCATTCAAGTGCATCTAGTTGTAAAGTTGTCTGTTTCTCTTTGCCAGCTCAGACGTAGACCAACAATGGCATGCTTAAATGCCTAGAACTAGCCAATTAGTGGTAGATCAAAAGCAAACTAGGTTTCATCTTTAATCAAAGACGGCATAAGAATTAACCGATTCCATTTTGATTTACTGGAAATGTAAAATTATTGCTTTTGATCAGAGTCAGAAAATTCTGTGAATTAAATTCTTGGTTCACATCAGAACTAAGCGAACCTGAAAACTGAAGGATTGCTGCAGGGTGTGTACTCTGAGGAGGATTAGGTTGGATTAGACCTGATGGAAACAGGAACTCAGTAGGGACTCAGGATGTCATTATTTCTGCAGGCCCAGGGAATGCACTCTCTCCAAGGCAAGGACTGCTGCCACTTACTCGTTGCTGGCACCAGATTCTGCTACAAATAGTCAGCCACCCTGAATGGAGCATGCTGATGTACCAATATGAGAGTGAGAGAGAGATTTGCAGATCGTAGCAGTGAGGAGTCAATGACACAATCAGGATGCATTTTCTAAATGAAAAGGGAGAGTTTTTAAACCAAACATTTTTTTTGTCAATAAGGACAAATTTAAAAGAATAAAGAGATAACCTCACACTGAAATGTTTAGAGCAAAATGTTAAAAAAGACAATCCTGTTCAGCAAGAATCTAATATGCTTCACTTCTTAGAATAAAGCAGGCTTTGTGGTCAAAAGCAAATATTTTTATTGACATTTTTTCAATTTAACTAAACTTCATCTGTAAAAACTGTAAATACAACATGAGAAAAATCAGGTTGAAAGTGCCTTGTTCGACAAATTTTGCAAAATTGGTTACAAATGATCACAAGGATCTTATGAAATTAAGGTATCAGACAGGAGTAGAAAGTCACAAAAAACACAAAATAAAAAGTCATAAAATAAAAGGGGAATAACCAGGACAAAAGGTATATTGAAGAAAAATTTAGTTTCTTCAAAATTGATGGAAAGACTGATCTAGTCAACTCGGAAGGACGTAGAGAACACACCAACCTCAAATTAGGGCTATTTGACTGGTTGGAGCATGTGGAGTGTTCCCTGGAGGACAAACAAACATGGAGTCTCTTAAATGTGACATGCAGCCAATCAGAAAGTAAGGTGATTGGCATGTAAAACATAAAACTGCTGTGGAATACCAGAAAGTCCAGTGGATGTCTTTTTCCTTTTTTGATGTTTAAGTAGTCGGACTACTGAAACTAAAAACCCGCAGTGAAACATAGCGGCGACAATAATGCTCTGGGTTTTGCATTTCTACACCTATGCAACCGGATTGATGCAGTTTATTCCATTTGAGAAAACTTTATTTTGGTTATGTCTCAAAAACCAAAGTTTAAACTGTACTTTTTCCATTTTACCCAATAAAAAGCCTGGATTTTTGGACAGTTTTGGATGGGGAAATCTTCAAAAAGATGCCACTAAACAGCTTTGCCCAAAGTTAAATCAATGCAGCGAAGTGAAATTCTCAACTTCTGTCAAAATTCATCTGCAAATTTGCCTTCACCACGTTTCTCATTTGACTTGTTGACTTTAACTTCCACCACAGCTTTCCTTAAGAAGCTGCAGTGTGTCAACTTATTTCTGTCATTACGACAATTTCAAAAATCCAATTTAAACGTTATCACTAGTGTGCTTGGATTACCCGTTATTTGAATCCAATTTCTCTTGGTAAAAAAAAAAAAAAAAAAAAACTCGCAAAGATATTCATTTCAGGAATACATTACCCAAATTGCGCTGATTCTCACAAAAACACAAGAAAAAAAGGAAAATGTAAAAGTGATGAGCAATCACCTCGTCATAGCGAAATTTGCGATTTCAGCTCCTCCTAATTAGCCTCTTCCCATCACCTTGATTTGATTAGGCTGCCATTTTCTACCTGCTCTGTTGCAAAGAGCTCTTCTCAGAAATCTGCAGCCAGCTGTGCTGTGAATACATGTGCTTATTCATCCACTAAGTGACAAGAAGGATGTGAACCTCAAACCAGCCATACATGCAGCGTTACCCATCAGCACTTCACACACACATTCCTTTTCAGCTCAGTTTTCGCTTTGCACTGATCTTCACTTGAAGTATTTACAGTTTGAAAACTGAGTAAACATTTCTTTCACTTGTGTAAACTTGTTTTTAAAGATTTCAGTAAACAGACGTTATCTGGTGGTCAAAATAGGAGTTTACAGCTGAATTATTTGCTTGAACACAAAGTCGATCGCAGAGCTTTGCTGGGAATCGGTGAACCATGATTCATGTCCTTGTTCTCCAGTCAACAGCTTTGATATATGAAACTGCCTAATAAATATGCCATGGATTGCAGTTACAAGGCATGACTGGAATTTATGGTAGAGAAAAGAGGCTCAAACTCAAAAGGTCTAAAATAAATCAGGACTGAATTAACAAATCGTTTTCCAATTAATGTAAAGAGCGGCACTACATCAAACTGAAACGTGTTTAAAAGTGTGTAAATTGCTAACGGGATGAGCGTTCGCTAGACTAATTTGTGGAAAATTGATTGCTAATATTACAAATGTGTGGAAAATGTAATCTTTGTTATTCATCTGTCATTCGTACAAGAAAAAGGCAAGCTCAAAAATAACTTAGCAGCAACAAAAATGTATTAATCCTAACCTCCAGACAAAGATTATCGCTCTTGCATTTCAGACCGTGCATCATTTATATTTCATAAGTTTGACGTTTCAGCCGGTCTTACCATATAAAAAAAATTATGTTGGGGAAATAGGTTGTGAACTTCAGATTGATTATTTCAATTATGGACAGTTGAAACTAAAAATGTATACTTCTGAAGGTGAAGACATTAAATAAATCCAAGTCTCATTCTTTCATTATTGTTGAAGGACAAGTTGGTTTAATTTCAGACTGTAAAGTCTTTTTATTCAACGTATGTAAACTTTAGTTTCAGCTGTGAATCAGATTTAATTTATTTGATTTTGTCAGTGCAATTACAGTCAAATCTTAATTTATTTTTTTTAGATTTCATCAATATATTCATCACGAGAAGGAAAACATTTCTTACAGTGACATCTTTGTTATAAAGTTGGCTTTTCTTGTGAGGCTCACAGTGAGCGATTCAAGAGGATGATGGGCCACACAAAAGCTGGACTGGGTAATCGTAGTGTCAGGCCCTTGAAAGAAAGATTTGACAGTTGGCAGGTGGTACAATTTCTAAAACCAAAAGCACATCAGTGAAATCACTGAAGTTGTTTTGGCCTTTGGTTCTTTTCCAGATGGGGACGGCGACAACAGGCAAAGAGCTGCAATCAGTCAGGGAGTGCAGAAAGGGCAGTCCTCGTGGGAAAAGGGCGATAGCTGATCTCTGAGATAAACAAAGTCCACTTTTTGTTTATGTGCTTGAGATAAATCCAGCCGAATTTGTTCTTTCCTCACAAGTGACCTTTTTCACTACTATGATGTTTGTTCTGCCAATATTTTCTCTCTCCCAAGTTGTCGGCTATTGATGGGTTTGGTGGAGAGTCTATTGATCAGATTTGAGAAAGACTATTGATTAGAAATGCATAATGTTACATTGTGATCAGCTGGTTTTTCTAAGAGGAGAAGATGCCACAGGGGAACTATTTGTTCTATGGGAAAATCGGTAAGAAGCTTAAAATTAAAGTCATTTTCACACTAGTTAAGGTGTGAAAAACCAAAATTACTGAGAACGAGTTAGAATGCATCAAATCTGCAAGTAAAATGCAGTTTCTGAATGACAAAAAAAGTGTGCACAATTTTATTTTAAGGAAATTTAAAAACAGACCATTCTTTAAAATCAGCATGACTGTGCATGTGTATGTTTGATTTCAGATGATTAGGGATGTCGATAATGGCATTAAACCTGACTAATCTCTGTTCTGTATGCATCAAGATGGCGATTGGATAAATTTAATCTCAGTGAAACGTCAGGTCTGTTTGACCAGGAAAGCTCATTTAGCAGCAGATAATTAGGACTGCTTTCGCATCACCTTAGAAATTTAAAGACTGCTCTAAACTTTTTCTCTAACCATGTCATGCTGCTTCCTCGACTTGCAGTCCTAAAAATATTTACTGTCTTCTTTCCAAACTTTTGGACCATATGAAGACTCCATCACGTCCTTTAAGCATTTTGTTGTCATTAAATAAAGTTTACAGAAAAACAACTCAAAAACTAGTCAGAGGAAAATGTAAAACTGCTGTTTAAATACTCTTAAATACTGCAGATTCTTCAGCTAGTAAGACGTCTATCCTTTTACCTAAGCTTTCTCATATTGAAAAAAATATTGAAAATCTGGTAGATCAGTATTTGATACTACAAATCATTCAGAGTTAGCATATTAGGTGAAATTAGTATATCAGATTAGTTGCATTATTACTAAGTATTTATTAAAAACAGAACTTCCAATGATTTCTGGTAAATCTTAAGGATGGAGTGTTTCATGTTTACGGTCTTGGCCCCCATTTTATTTGTGCCTTATTCGATTCCATCATATCATTTTGTTTAGGGATATTGCTTAGATTATTAGCTTCACAGTAGATTTATCCCTTTAATTCTTTGAATCCTTATTATTTGTACAAATAAAGCACATCATTCAACATTTGTGGCCAACATTTAACTGGTGACTTATTGGTTTGGATGGATGAAGAAAAAGTTAGTAAACCTAAACCATGACTGCAATTTTGTTTACTTGCCTAAAAAAGAAAAAGAAACTTCATTGATCACCTGCAGCTAATTCAAAATGCAGCTGGTATTTCAAGGATATAGAGATGTACTCTATTTTGTTCTATGGACTCGATAAACTTGCTCAATAAGAAACTAAATACTTTTATAAGTTTTTTCTATATAAAGTCACATTTTATTTTTCTTATCCAAAGTCACTTGTCATTTTATCTTAAAGGCTTCCTTCTTTGACAAAACAAAAGTCAGTTGCTTATACACACAGAAGCTGTTGAAATTTATCAAAACTTTGAATACTTCAGCGAAGGTCAGCATCCAAAGCCTGCAGCCCATTCAGAGTGGCCCAAAGAAAAATATGGGGAGGGTGTGTGTGCAAACAGGCTGATAAGTAAACAGGCTCTCAGTTCAACAGCTGCTATTGTCGCTGAAAAAAATCGCAAATAATAAAAATGAAGGCCCAATATGCCGGAAGTCACACACGCCTCTGCACGCACGCAGACAATAAGCTGCATACACAAATTCACTGCATCTCATTTTCTTCCCTTATGACATGTGCACACACAGATACACACACAGGCCCAAGCAGTGTTTATGAGCAGATGCTGGCTGACAGGTTTGAATTCATGCAGGAAAAAATGCGAGTCAACACTCTTGGCTCTTGTCGACGGCACTGAATCTCCTCAACCCAATATAATCTCTGTGTATGTACGCTGACGGGGGGGAAAATGTGAATTTTGAGGTAAAATTTTTCTCATTTACAATCATCTGCAGGCCATGTTCATGCAAGCAGCCTCTTGTAATGTAAATGAATACAGTAACGCAGAACTGGAACTAAGATGATACAATGAATTTGAAAAATTCTGCAATACAGCACTCCAAATGTCTGATGTCAGATAATCTTAGAGCTACAATAAAACTTGAGAGAGAGTAGGTACTGATTTTAAATTTAAGAATGCGCAAAAAAAAAAAATCAAATCTTCAAGTTTAGATGGAAAAAATACTTTATACATACTTTACACAAAAATGTATAAAGTGCATCAACCAGAGTGATTAAAAGAAAAGTTGGAAGAGTAGGAGGAGGAAATGGTGAAGTTGTTCACCTTTCCAACACCATCTGCATAGCAGATTAAATTGCTTTCTGTAGAAGAGAGAGGCTTCATTTCTCTGCCTAATTATTCCTGAAGCCCTGACCCAGAATCATCTCGCCTTTATTTAACCCTCAAACCACTAGAAACTGACTTCAGCTCAGTTAAACGTCAGAGAGTAAAACTGGGAGGTTTTTATAAACTTTTAGACAGTTAACCATCAGCACCAAGCCCTTGTACATTACTGTGGATGTTTGATATTTTATGCAGAAATCCTAGACTGTTGTGCAGGACATACATATTTCATAAAAGCCCTACACTTTTTACGACTGCGACAGCCGTTTAATCCGTTTATATCGTACAGTAACATGTTTTTGCACCCTAAGGTCATTATCATGAGCATAGAAATGCCAGCGCCTCTGTGGATTCCTGGGAGACATGCTGCTGAGAAGTGATGCACATTATGTCAGTATTATGTTCAGCAAATCAGCAAGAGCTAGCAAAATTAAAAAAAAGTTAAATTTTTTCAACTAGCTCACCAGTCATTTTAAGCAAGTTAACAAGTATACAAATGTTACAGTCCTTGCTAGTTAGCTAATACTAGTACTACACCAAATTCTCTGATTTCTGTACAACAAGTTGTGGGCAATTGTGTCAACTCAGCAAAAACTGGCAGCTGAAACTTTATATGTTGTTAGTATATAGAACTATATCCGGTGCTGCACTGTGGTTGTTAGTGACTGTATGTTTTTAGCCACGAAGGAGAGATGCGATAGAATGCGAGATGACAGTAAATCTCTCAATAGAGCATCTCCCTCACTTCTGAGATGATTGTTAAGCTCCTGCTCTCAGGTTTCCACCTTGAAATTTGTACCCAGAATATTCCGGTACATTCCTGCATGCATCCTTCCACAAATTATGTGAAGACTGTTGGTAGCGCGTCCCAAAAGACAGCTCCCACACCTCCAAACTTCACAGTTAGTATCGTGTTTTGATCGTGATGTGCAGAGCCATTTCTCCTCTAAAAACAAAGACGACCTAAGTGTTTCACATTTCCTGCACCAAACTTTAAATGTGCTTTAGCATTTTCTTTAGTGCATTCTTTGTGTATTGTTTAAGGGAATAATTCCACATTTTCAAAAGCTCATTAATTAAGAACTAGTCTGATAAATATTGACAAATCTTGTGAAAACTGACAGGTTTTGACTGGTTTACAGTGAAAAGCTTCTTTCACTTCTTGATGAAGACTTTTTATAAACTGTCAGGACAGGATCGCCTCTTAAATTCATATAATTCAGACATTTCCTTTCTCTACTTTTTTGCAGCTTCTATTATCCATGTGTCTGATTTTTATTCTTTGTCATTCCACTCAATTACACAAAATATGGTTTATAGAGTCATTTACATTTCATCACTTACTGACACCTACTACATTTCATAAATACTTTTACCAGGAAAGCTGCTGCAAAACTATTTCTATTGCATGTTTTGAAGCAGAGAAAAGCAAGAGATCCCGATTGACAAGACGATCGACAAGAATATAGTGGTCTGTATTGAATGTTGCACTTGCATGTAGAGGAGGAAAAGAGAAACTGAAATTCTATTCTGGTCCATATTTTAGTCTATTTTAGTGAGCGCTGTGTCAGAGCTGTGGTTTTTCAGTGCAGAAATTTGCTGCTTACTCACAGCTGCCTTCCAGTCGTACTGCTAACATAGCATCTATCAGTCCATGAAAGTTTGAGCTTTTTGTCTCTTTGCTATTCCAACATCATTTTATTATTTCCTTTCTTGGTGTTTCAGCCTTGATCCTCACTTTCTCCGTCTACCTCTATCCCCTCCTGCACCAGAAACTCATTCATCAAAGCCGACAGTGGCTGTTGGTATCTTGTTATTCCTGCTGCCCCTCCAGCTTACTTTATTTGATGTAGATTTATAAACCCTGATAGACTGAATGCTGAAATAGTCCAGAAAATATAACTCATCTGGTTTATACAATTTATTTTTCCCCACTTTCATCCTCACCATCATCCAACAAATGTCAAATATACAATTTTCAGGTCATGAAAATGGAAAACTGAGGTCAGAGACCCTTCTAGTACAGTTTTCATGATGTATATTTAGGTTTGCAACAGTAAAAGAAAAGAAAATTAAGACAAAGTAGAAAACTTTACAGTGATCCACAAACCCAGTGTTAGTCTATTATGTAAAATTAGAAAATGCATTGAAGTTTCTGGTGGCAACAGGACAAAATGTGAGGTTAAACAAAATATATATGCATAATCGCATGATAAAGATGACTTTGGACAATAATTGTGTCTAAAAAAATCCAATCAAGGGAGAAAAACCAAGTTGCAGTTTTATTTTTCAGTTAAATCCAATTCACTCAAGAAGAAACCCTCACTTTAAAAGTTTTCTCTTCCTCCCAAATCCTGGACGAGTATTAGTATATTCATGAAGAAACTGATACATTTTAGATTCAACTTCCTCCTTTTTTTGCTCAAGTTTAAGGCTTCCTGCTGTCAAGCACTCAAGCTGAGGCAACAAAATGTGGCATAAAAATAAAGCAAACCTGCTAAAAAATAAAAATAGGGATTTCTTTTTCCTCCGGAGAACAAATTCCAATCTGTGACACTTCATCTTGTCAACTAGCAGTGCTGCCTTAGCTGCATTTTTTCAGCAGAGAGCTGGTAATACTTACACAAACTTGCTGAACAAGCTATAAATCTGACTTAATTTTATCTGCTTAAATTTAGAATCAACATAAAATGTAACTCTTACTAAAATTCATTCCACACACTACAGCTAAAACAAGTAGAAATGATTCACTAATTTGACCCCATCCTGTTACACAATCTAAACTACAATCCAGTAGAATGTGTTTAAGATAGCAGGTTAATTCTCTAACCCTGTTGTAACAAACTTGACCAATTTCTGCAGGGAAAACGGTACACGTTAGATCTCTTATTTTTACAGTGAGTACATTGTTCAGGGTCAAATAATAAACCGTCTCAGTAGAGGACTAAAAAAAACAAAAGCTGAATCTCAAGCAGTGTAACAATCTTCCATAAGAGCAAAATTGGTATCGACATTGCAAAAAGGGACATTGTCCTAAAGCAACAGCATCCAGGCGGATTTTCTCCGTCCTAAAAGTTAATGAGCCAGGCTCTCATCCACCACAACCAGAGGTGGATCATGTTTTATTTATCATCTAAACCTAAATCTATTGAGATAATTAATCACCTGACTCATAAATCTGCATGTGCAAATAGTGTTTTATGACTCAAGTTGATGTGAAGGCCACATGGGAATCAATGGGAGTCACTGTACTGCTTTCATTAGCAAAGAAAAACAAAAAAGGGTGATACTGACTTTAGAGGCTGATGAAACGCACATTACAGACCAGCAACACCGTGTTGTAGAGTTCAGGTCATCTTCTTCTTCACCCTTTTATGATATACATTTTGCTTACAAGGAATAATTATGTCTGAAAGCACACAGATTCAAGAAATGGATAACATTTAAAAAAAAGAAGATGTATAAATCATTTAAAGGGAATTCTGCTGTCTACTGGAAATGAACCAAAGAACATTAAACTGGAGAGCATTTAAAGGGTGTTTAGAGCAAAATATCACACTATAACTATGTTTCTAAAAACATTAAGAACATTTTTAAAAAATTAAATAAAAAAAATAGTAATAATAGTCACCCAGCCACTTTTTATTGCTTTCATGTCAGGAAAACAAGCCATTTCCAAAACCTCAAAATTATTGAGTCACAATCTGTGGGCACTGCGCCGTTACCTAGCAACACCTGCCATGCCACGTTACCTAGCAACCAAGTGAGCTGTTGGGAATTACAAGCAGGCTAGATCATGGCATATTGTGCTTTTTAAATATCTTGTCAGTTCTCCAAAAGACAACAAGCTCCACAACTACTTCTTCCTCATTGAATGAACTCATGTAAACTTTTGTCTTTAACTCATATGAGTCACAGATTTTGTCATCTAACATTTGTTTTGATAGAAATAGAAATATATACCAAAGTTTAGTGTTCTGTATGTAATGTTGCCACTATGACAACTTTTGCCTATATTCTGGTGATTTTTTTGCAGCATATTTTTACTTCAAATATGGACCCATCGTCTTCTGCAGATCCTAACAACTTATAAAGTTTTAAAATGTTTTCTTCGCTCCTACCTTTCTGAAAACGATCATATTGGGGTAGTCATCATCTGGGTCTATGGTGCTCATGGACCTCATGGACAGAAGTGGTCGAGCCTTTCTGACGACTTCATTTGGTTCCTCGGAGCCTTCATCAGATTCACTGGTCTCCACAGAGCTTGGCAGCTGCTGCTCCTCTTCCTCCTCCTCCTCCTGCTGCTGCTGCTGCTGCTGAGGTGCTTCAGCCATCACCGCAGTGTCCCTTTTCGGATGCGTTAAGTTATCCTCTCTTCTTTATCAGCGACAGGCTTCTTTCTTTACGTCTTGTGCCCTTTCCTCAGTGTCTGGAGGGTGCTGCAGGGAGAGACAGATTAATTGGACCTTATAACTCACTGGTGGGCTCCATCAGTTTTTTTTTTTCTAGGGTTTGTCAGGAAGAACAGAATGGATGAAATGAACACACAAATTCTGCTTGTTTTCTCAGTTTAACTTCCTGCTTATGCAGCACATCGCATGGTGTTTAAGCGTTTTACAAATATTTTTGCTTATTCATTCATAAACCATATCACCTCCCACACCGTCACAGCATGACCGTCAAATCTCCACAATTTTAAATCAAAGCATTTATTTCTCATATTCAATTGCAATAATTTATGGGACTGATTTCAGATCTTGCTGGGATAACTGATGACGTGCTGAACCTGAATGTTGTTTTACAAACCGTATGCTTCCATCTCTCAGCAAAATGAACCCTTGATGAGTCTATATAAACTCATGACCTTTACTTTTTGTATGAAAATACTCCAAGCATCCTTTAACGGAGTTCTGAGCAAAAGGATGCAGTTTCTTCTATCCAAAAATATATAACTGCCAAAAATAGCCGACTTCTGTCTCAGGTGGGACTTATTAAAAAAGCAGAGAAGAAGAAAAACAAAAAAATAACAAAAGGATTTCATATTTATTTTCTTTCCAAAGAAAAATAAAATTGTTCCTGAATCTTACATGCTTAACTGTGACCAAGTCTTATCCAACTTTATTTATAAAGCACTTTAAAACAACCACAACTGATACAAAGTGCTGTACATTAAAACACAACATAATAAAAATTTTTTTTTTTTAATTCCACTAAATCCACCAGAGATGAGTTGTTCTGCAGGTTTTTTTAATTAAATCATCTTCATCCTGAGACGGTTCAGTTCCCAGACTGAAGTTGGCAACTCACGCCTGAAAATCTAAAATAGTCCAAATGGAGCAACACTTTCTCCAATTTTAATTAACACAAGTCAGAGTGAAACTCTAAATTTCATCTAATGCCTGAAGAGTAAAAGTTATAAAATGTTAGAAGATAACTCAGTACTTTCTTTACTCTATCCTCATGCAACAATCTGCTGAATGCAACAGCGTTAGTCATTTTCAGCAACTTGAATTATTTCTGGCCATCTTCTCTCTGAGCACATGCAGCCATTTCACTTATCTTTATTTCTAGAGATTAAATGAGATCCAAATAGGACATTTGATTTTAACTTATCTTTAAAAATCAAGACAGATTTACAGCTACAACTCCAAACATCCTGCAAAGATGCTTGGAGAACTGGTGAAGCGTTTTCTTCAGACAGGATAGGGAACCTGGTCGGAGTTGAATGAAGATGGATGGAGCTGAATACAGGAAAAAAACTGGAAAATAAAATTTTGAAACAAGGATGAAGACAAAAAAGGGCTACAAGAGTGGTTTAATCCCCCCCGAGTCTTGACCAGGGATCCTCAACTGCAGGTTTTATGCTTCTCTGCTGCAACACACCTGCTTGACTGCACTGAGGAGGTCATTCAGATTTGATTGAAGAGTGTTGAACCAGGGACACATCTAAAAGTTGCAGCACACTGACTGCCAAAGCCTGGATTTTAGGACTCCAGGTCGAGGCTTGAATCTAATTTAGACGGTTACAATATCTGAAATTAACATTCAAGGCTCTCCGGCACATTCTCCAAAACAACGAGCAAAAACTTGATGTGCAAATTTGGTAAAGAAATTGCAAAAACACTGCAGACGAATACAAACCAAAGGCACAGCATTGATTTGTAAAACGACTTTCTCCCCATTTCAAAAATGTCCACTACTCTGTTGCAATTTTGTTTCCAATAAACGCAATGATGTTCTACATTTGTTGCTGTGTAAACATTGTGACACTGGTATTTTTTGCACATACCATTAAAAGAAAAAACTTTTTTGCCTTGCCTGTGGAGTGAAACATTTTGTTGATCCAGTTAAACATCTTTCCACAGCAGGATTCAGAATTTTTCAATTTGATCTTTTTTAACACAACCAAACAAGATTTAATCCTATATTCCAGGCGTGGCATGTTCACCCTCTGTGCAATATGGACCGTCACTGACCTGGAACAGAACCGGCATCCAGCAACTACAAGCATCAAACCGAAACTCTGCTACAACTTTGGATACATAAGCGTGTAATAATCGGGATTTTTTTTTTAAGAAAATGTGGAACAAAGTGAGCTGCCATCATATAGAAAAGTTAACCTACATTTCAGTTTGTGCTGCACATTGTGCTTTCTTCAGTGTATGCAATTAGCCCTACAGTCAATATATAACTATAATTTGATGCTAAAAGGAAAAGACATGCAGACAGCTGTCAGGAGGCTTTTTGACCAGTATAGAAAGATGACCGTATAGAACCATAAAAAGAGAATGAGGCTCCCCACAACAAAACTGTGTGGATCTGAGAAAATGATTGTGAAAAGCAGGTTTGCATTCATTAAATAGGTAAGTTAGCTGTTCATAACTGGGCAAATTTCAGCAGGTAACTCATGCAAGCTGATCCAATATGATTTGGGCCCAACGCCCAGCTGTGTGTGTGTTGTGCAGCTCAGACACACATTTAAGTCCACATCAGCTGGCACTTTAGATCAATGCTCTCATCAGCCAGCTGTTTGTTCCTCTGAAATTCTCAGAGAATACACACACACACACACACACACACACACACACACACACACACACGCACACACACACACAGTGTGTCAGCAGCAGAGCTTCAGAGGGCTGCTTCCTGTGAGGAAAGGAAAATGTGGCGTTTGTTTGCAATTGCAAATTAGAGGGGGACTGAAATCATCTCAGAATTAATGGCTTCCAACCTGCTGTCGTTATTCCAAACATACCATCTGTTTGGTCGGCGCCGCAAACCTGCACCTCGCTATGACAACAAAATGCCTGAATTGTTTCCTTGTGATCAAGTTCGCACACTGATTGATCCGTCCTCCACCCAGGATTAGATGTAGGCTTGTTAAACTGGGATCAGTATCAGGAGATTGGCTCTGACTGCTCATTTTGCATGTAAATTAAGTTATTCAACGTGAATACTCGCATCCACCTTTATCACCGTGTGATTTAGAGAGCCTGTGGCGTGTTTGCTTTATCAGGGATTTTGGTTAAATCCACTTTCACCTTTTCGTCCTTTATTCTAGCCCACAAATCAATATTTCTAAGCAGCAGGACATCCTAATTGTGTTTCTGGAGTAAGAGGGATGGCAAAGGGTCAAACGTTTTTAGCCCTTTAGTAGTTTTCAGAATTTTACTTTAAAAAGTTAAAAGGTCTGAGGTGTACCTGCAAACGCAGAGAAATGTATAAATTTTAAAACTTTAGTTTAATGTGAAACCTTGGCACATACTGAAAGGGCAGTTTGCTTGTAGCACCTCAATTTGTCACTTGTTGCAATGAGTGACCTTTCCCTGTTGGTGCATTGCAGCGTTGCTGATTTTCTCTTTTTTGGAAAACGAAAAAAAGACAAAGCTGAAGTCCAATTAAATGAACCTATTTGCTAGACAAGTCTGTTTTAAATTTGGTTTGATTTGTCCCCTAACATCCCCACTCTCATCACTTTACCTCAAACCTGCATGAAGTTGGAAGATGGAATTAAAAAGGTATGATTGTCACTCCAAAATCTTAATTATGACTGAAACAAAATGCACTAAATTAGCCCTGCATGCAGATTTTGTTGTTGTTGCTCTTTTGTAGAAGTTATTGATTCATTTTAAATTAGGGCTGCACCGATTG